>NW_008752296.1:0-16731 GCF_000715545.1 Opisthorchis viverrini
AACAGGGATTATTCAACAGTGGAGGACCTGAAGTACAAAGTCGACTAACTTGACGAAGAGCTCGCTCCCATGAAGGCGGAGTTACAGAGACATCCAACAACCGGACGCTGCTAAAAATGTTGCATGCCTCGTCACTGAAATAATCAATTTCCCCGTACTCGACCACTTGTATACTAGACCGATTGCGGTATTCTAAACCTTAACTGATCACAACGAGCGTGATTTCGGGGAATACCTCCAGGATAATGAATCGACGACAATTACTCACATAACGCGCGTCTCCAGTTGCATCGAGTGCCTTCTTTCGATCGGAAGTTCGGTTTTGCATGTGTGATTGTTATCGGAAAGCTTGTCAAAACCTCAGCACGGGGTGACGAGAATGGCTGTCAACTGGTATCACAAGATTGCCATTTAAATTTCGTTGCACTGATTAGTTGATTCTTAATTTATTGCGCCTGGAACTGACTAGATATCGCCTCGTAACAAGCAACTTTCTCCGACTTTGTCAATCCGCGGTTTGTGTTGTTATTCCATATAAAACAGGGTCATACGTGGTAGCTCGAAGAATTAAAAACACAGCTCATGTGAGAGTAGCGTTTCAGAGAGTGAAAAATGAGCTCTGGAGTGGTGAAGATGAACTACTTCATCCCGGCAAACAGAAACATAGACTTTGTCTACAAAACCAAGTGTGAAGACTGCACCAAGGAGAGATGGATGAGAACTACACAGCATAATCGGAGAGCCTAGTAGAAAAATAAACAGGCCGCCGAGAAACGTAGTTGAATATCAGGCGTTACTGAAATACTCGGCAATTTCGGAGCACGCACTGGATACGGGACACAAAATGCATTTAGAAAATGTTGAGGTTTTGAGGCGATGACCTCGGCCCACGTCGCAAAGACTGACTGGACCGCTGGTCACTCCGGTTGTAATATTATGACTTCAATATCCGACAAGTGCCACCCAGCTGATAGGCTGTCAAGACCGAGGCTGAAGAGGAGGCCGCCGTGATCATGATCGTAGCCAACGATATCGTCGTTGAAGTGGATCCCGGAAGGTTATTGCAACTCAAACGGTACGTTTCTGTGCTACGGAAGGCTGCTAACGCCTCGTAATATGGAAGACGCATTAAGAGCTCGGAGGGAAACAAATAATTGGAGAAGTTCCAGGGTCACTATGATCTGTTGGGTCTGAGGGATTCTGACATATTTACCCGTAGCACCTCAACTGCAATGTTGTGCTGCCCGTGACACCACGCGTCTGGAGACGTAAGCTGATAGACAAGTGCCACGAGATGACACACAAATGGTACACCAAGACATACGACTTATTTCGGCAGAGGGGCCAGTGGCCCAAATTGATAAATGAGGTGATGGATTATGAGGTGTCCTGCAAGCGTGCCAACTGATGAAAGGGGATAGGAGAAGGGCAATCCATCCCATGGAACCCACACCTGTCTCGAAATTCGCCTATTTCAGAACCGTTGATGTCATCGTCCCTTATTCAGTGATGACCGTCACAAATTAATTTATCGTGATTACGACTGAACACCTGTCGCAATGAATCGAGGCGGCAGCTTGGGAAACCAACCGGCGAGGAGAATTGGCAGATTTGTAAATGCATCACACCGTGGCCAAACATAGGATGGCGAAAATGATCGTAATCGATCAAATGCCCTGCTTTGAGAGCGAATAGCTCAAGAGTTATAGAATATACACTCATTTGCAAACTAACTTTCGATGTTTGGTTTGTTGAGAAACTCACCTGAAACCCAATAGAATCTCACGTTTGAGATGTTTCTAAGCACCCGAATGTGCTGCACCAGGCCGCCCTATGATCCAGTGCTACGGTATTCCAGATATCGCGAAACATGTGTATTTGCTGTGCGCTACTCGTCGACAGCCGACGACCGGTTTCGCCCATATTGTGGCTCATCATGTAGGCGCAGTCCCCGAATTACCGTCAAACTCAGGATCTACTTGAAACTAAATTGCACGAGTTTATCGAATATACACTCATTTGCATACACAGTGGTTGCTTACAGAAATTGTGAACCTTAAAGATACGGTCGGTAACATATCACCACAAACGAGTGATCTAATCGAACGATCAAGGAGTGGAAGATGACCGAAGCAGGCTACCGGTGCCAACGATGCTGCTATTAAATCGTGCTTCCATACAGTCAACTAAATGAAATCTATCTTCATGGTGTTGTATGGTCGACATCCGTGTAATTTGTTTGATCAGAAAATTGGGTTACGGCGGGTATCACCCGTTTACTTTTCCCAGTTAGTCAGTGAAGATCCAGGGAAGTTCGAGGAGATGCGTTTAACAAGATGGAGGAGAAACGTAAATTATTTTGAAACAAGGTGCATGAAAGGACTTCAGTTGCCTAACCAATTTTCTGGAAAAGAGATATCGGTGTTTCGTGCTGAGCTTCTACGCGACGAAGGGCTTCCTTATCTTCACTGGTACATAAACTACAACCTGGCTATTGCAGATATTTCGTATACATGTCGCTGGATATAGCAAGAAGAACGTCGAGTCACCCGAAATCAGTGAGCTAGATGTTCATCACAATTAAGCTAACTGAATCATGTTTGATGTATCACCAGTAAATAGCTTGGCCCTAGGGCGTGCGTGTCGACTATGTTCCTATTGGAAGTCATATTCCTCATAGGCTTGCTGAGAATCCTTCTAAACCTCAACAACGGTTCGGTCATTCTTCGTTATCGGTCCCCGAGTTTCCACCTACCCCACATTCTAAGTGATCCGAACTTGGACAGATTTCGAGAACTTCGCACATTTGCACATGGATTCGGTTTTGACAGGAGACTCAGATGAATCCAGTTGAATTGCCTGTTTGGGATGGTCCGCTTCAAACGAATGTGGTGCACAAGCCTTCTTAGTATGCCAGTTGGTGCGATATTCGATGTACGCAATATGCTGTTGTTTACACCTCATACATTACTGGTAAATTTGCTGTGAACTGTTAGACAACCCATGACAGGTTTCGACATATTTGGCGCCCCCGTCCAAACCGAATTGGTTTGCAAATGAGACTAGAATGTCGATTCCTAAATAGGATGAAACTGTTGTACAGTGATCTCGGAATTTTCAGTTTGGACGGGCTTCACTAACATGTCAGAGGAAGGATAACTTCATTGAACTGCGAAACTTACTCCTCGGAAGTTGTCACTCGGGGAGGCGGTCAACACCTAACCATGCAATGTGGTTTTCCGTTATTGAAGGATGAGCGACAATATGTCGAATCTTGGTGGGAGTAATTCACTTTGGTTATGTCAAATAATAGACCGATTGCGGTATTCTAAACCTTAACTGATCACAACGAGCGTGATTTCGGGGAATACCTCCAGGATAATGAATCGACGACAATTACTCACATAACGCGCGTCTCCAGTTGCATCGAGTGCCTTCTTTCGATCGGAAGTTCGGTTTTGCATGTGTGATTGTTATCGGAAAGCTTGTCAAAACCTCAGCACGGGGTGACGAGAATGGCTGTCAACTGGTATCACAAGATTGCCATTTAAATTTCGTTGCACTGATTAGTTGATTCTTAATTTATTGCGCCTGGAACTGACTAGATATCGCCTCGTAACAAGCAACTTTCTCCGACTTTGTCAATCCGCGGTTTGTGTTGTTATTCCATATAAAACAGGGTCATACGTGGTAGCTCGAAGAATTAAAAACACAGCTCATGTGAGAGTAGCGTTTCAGAGAGTGAAAAATGAGCTCTGGAGTGGTGAAGATGAACTACTTCATCCCGGCAAACAGAAACATAGACTTTGTCTACAAAACCAAGTGTGAAGACTGCACCAAGGAGAGATGGATGAGAACTACACAGCATAATCGGAGAACCTAGTAGAAAAATAAACAGGCCGCCGAGAAACGTAGTTGAATATCAGGCGTTACTGAAATATTCGGCAATTTCGGAGCACGCACTGGATACGGGACACAAAATGCATTTAGAAAATGTTGAGGTTTTGAGGCGATGACCTCGGCCCACGTCGCAAAGACTGATAGCCGACCACGTAGAAATCGCCATGCATCCCAGTATTAACAGAATTGAAAGCGTGAACTGGCAAGCTTTTTGATCAGCCGAGCTGACGCGTGTTGAAGTGCGGTCATCAGAATGAAGTATGGTCAACGTCTGAATTTCACTTGACCCCAACCAACCCGCTCAAAATAATTTGTCAAAGACAAACCCACCAAAGACCTAGGAAAATCTACCAGTGGCAAACAAGGTGACTCATCAGTTGTAGCACTCTGAAGTGGAAGATTAACGAACCAAGCCCAATCAGAATTTATTTGAAACTCCTCAATACTGACATGTGCCTTAATTCACACCCAACACTGATCCAGTGTGACTATCTGACGTGGCTCACTGATTGGTTCCCCGCCTGTCTTTTATGCTGACCGACTTTGTGACCTGTTAACTTGGCCTGATTAAGCTTTTGTGCCAAAAGCGAAACGTTGCTCAATAATACTTCCGATTGTTTACCAAGCCCCATTGAATCATATAAGATCTCGATAATCCTGGAATATGTTCACGTTCATGCTCTTTCGTACCATCTCAGCGTAGAACGCAGTGTCTTCTGAGAAGTAAACAACTGATTAAATTAGCGAGTGACTGAGTATAGTTCTGAAGGATAAGCTTTTCAATCTTGAATTTTCTAAGCGGATGAGGGAATGTAGCAAAAATGACGTTTACGCGGTATTTTACAGCTGGTATGAATGTGGACTTTGGTTAGAACAAGTCCTGTCACCAAACAAAAATCTTGTCCATATTCACATAGGTTCGTAATCCACCTCATCACCGCGGTTTATCAAGTCACTGAACTTTGTCTGTCTTTTAACTGCCGAAGCACCGTATAGCATGTGCGGCAGGAGAGGCGAAGACGTCAAATGGTGAAAAGCTCACGTCAATTTAAGGGTAGTATGATGAAAGATTAAGCGTGTGATTTCACAAATAAGCTTGATTTTTTATAAATACATTCATTCGCATATCAAATTTGTTTTTTACGAGAGGCTCAAGTGAACCTAGTTTATGATGTTCTACAAATGAACGTGATGCACACAGTTCGCCTCATATTTCAGTTACTCTCATAAACGATAGATTCACTTGAGGCTCTGGTAAAAACAATATTGATTTGCAAATGGGTGTAGTTCTCGAAAACGGTTTAATTTGGTTCCAAGTAGAACATAAGGTTGTCGGGCACTTTGGGACTGCGCCTAAGAAGGGCGAAACCTCTAGTGGGCTGTGATTTGTGAGTGCAAGGAATAGAGATAGATCTCGTGATCCAGCGAGTGGCGGTGACCTGTAAGTAATGTATGCGGCGAAAGATTAGCTACAAATACCCTTTCCCTATAAAGAGGATGTATGTTGTGATTAGAGTTTTCCAGGAACAAAATGATCAGGCCAGTGAACATAACGGCCGGAGCGTGTGCTTCTGCGCTGCTCATTTGGAGACATGGCATGAGTTCGTTTCGCAGAAAATTCGGTTGCGTTCCTTTTGAGTTTCGCATCGCCGGTGTTGATTTGAAACCTTCCCGAGTCAACACAATCAGTATAAGCTGGTTTTAAACGACCGATACTGACTGTATTCGATTTATTGTTAAATTGTTTACGGGATAACTTCTAACTTAGTGACGTCGAAGATGATTCCATTTTTGAAGTGTTGCCGTGCGATTGAGGTCAATGCCGGGCGTACGGTGTAGCGAAACTACTGCCGGCAACTATGTTGTCACAACCTGAGTCGTGTCGAATGTCGTTGGTGAACTGCGAAATGTAATCTAAATGTCGAATTTCACTAGGAGGGTATTTGTCTGGTGCAGCTTTTAATTCGGAGGCTAATGGCTTGTGACCGTATAAACAGGAAGTTTGCGTCCTTCCAGTAAGTGTCGGAAGTGACGGATGGATAGGTCGATATCGAGCAGTTCACAAACAAACGTCATGTAACAGTTGGCGACAGTTTATGAGAGAAAAATGCGAGGGGTTGATGGGTATCGTTAATAGTTTGCCGTAAAACAGCACCCACAGAGTCATTGGAGGCTTCCACATTAAGTGACAATACAGTGTTGGGTTGTAAATAAAACAACTTGAAAGAATTCGCTCGGGAAGCTTTGATTTGCTCAAAAGCAGAAATAACGGGTCGGTCAAATGAAACGCTTTTGGTTTTCCCGATGACATGCGAATCTCCCATGAGTTGTGCAGTGTCGCTGTGCAGGTATCCTATCTGTAGGAACGTTTGCGCGTGCTTGTATCAGCACATGACTTGTTGCTACCTTATTAGACGGTAGACAGTCGATATCGGATGAGTCACCCTTGTGCATCGTGGTTTGTACGTGTAGGGATAAACACGAGGTCTTGGGATCTAGGGCGAGTGGCGGTGACCTGTACAGTCACGTATGTGGCGAAAGGGCTGCTACAAGTGTAATTCTCGAAAACAGTCCAATTTGGGTTCAAGTAGAACATAAGGTTGACGGACACTCGGGGGCTGCGCCTAAGAAGGCGAAACCGCTAGTGGGGTGTGGAAGAGTTTTCACCAAACTTGTGAGTTGTTTCCTTCATGCAAATATACTGCGATATCTCGAATAACGTGCCAACTGAATCATAATGCGGCCTTTGTGCACCACATTCATTTGTAGAATATCATAAACGAGAGGTTAACTTGAGTCTCTCGTAAGAAAACAGATTAATATGCAAGTGAGCGTATTTCTCGAAAGCAGTCCAATTCGGTTTCAAGTAGAACACAAGTTTGACGGAAAATCGGCGACTGCGCCTACCTGACGAGCGCCAAGACTAGAGGACCCGGTAGTGGGCTTCCGGAGAGTTTTCAGCAACCTTATGAGTTTCCTCCATAAGCTTGTTTTTATTGCGTTGCTACTTTGCAACATAATGTTTTCCAAAAAAACCTGCCCCAAAAGCGATCACTGGAGTAGCTGTACAGCGGTGCGATAACTGACCAATGCCGCATAAAGAAATTCAGCGCTTTAAAGGCATTTCGATAATGTATCTCGCCACAGTCACCGATGAATTTACGGAAATTTTCGAAACCTAGATGACATGCGAAATTGAATACCCGGATGGATCCACTGATTAAAATACTCATTGATTGTAAGATGTTTGCAGTGATTCAGTTGATGATTCAATCCTCATTGCGACAAACACAGGCTCTTTTCAAAATCACAGAAACAGAAAACCACGTGTGGATTCAGAGTCCTCCGGTATAAACCTGCAGTCCCTTTCAGAAATGTGGCCGAAATTAAAAGACATCTGGGCGAGCAGAAACCAAGGCCGACCAGTAGGTACACATCCAAGATTTCATGTGACCCTGGTTTGAACATAGAACGCTTTTGTGTAAAGTGGTAAAAATTCACTGAATTTATTCGTAGCCCTGAAAATTCTCGCAACGGTCACAGGTTTTTACGTCTTCTACTGCGAGATATGGTTGACGACCGACGTTACTCGCATTTCTGTTTTCAGTCTATCTCCAGAAACAAGGTCAAACTTCAGCTCCACCGTAAAAAGCTGCTTACGGAAGTTCAATATGGCTTAGAAGCTCAGGGTGATTGGGACATTTGGGGTCGAAATTACTGACCGCGTTTCGAATCCAGCGTCGGCAACTCGACATGTCCTGTCGAGGCTTGGGCTACCCGGCGATTGCTCAGCGCACGTGCTTCCCACGGGCAATGTTGCGGCTACAAACGAAAACGGTGCAGCAGCTGAATATTACTATTATTTTTATGGTTCCAATTTTAAAACTGCTGTTTTGCCACTTTGAATTTCAGCAGATCATGCTTAACTGTAATCCTGTGAGGGTTGGAAATGTAAACTTATGTGAATACCGCTGTGCAAATTCAAGTTTTAGAAAGCAGTTAGACAGAGCACAAATGTCGATACGAGCATCGGTGGGATGCCTTTTGTTTGACACGTAAAACTCTGAAAATATGTCGATACAGTGCCAATTCGGGTGACCTTTGCAGGTTATCGGTCATCTGGTTGCTGATCTGTCAGTCAAGCCAAATGTTGGATTGAGACGAAATTTGGAGTCTCAAATACTCAGTGGTTGTTTTAACCACTATTTTGTGATAATTTCCTCCGCTTTCGAAATAACATCCAACCAAAGAATCAATGGGTGCGCTGGATTTCTCGTGAAGAAAGCAGTTTCCCAGTCGTTCCCGGCGGATGTGGACGAGTGAGCCCTTAGACGAGCGGCCGCTGACCATTGGGGTAAATGGCCCAACTTCGACATGTGTTACGTACTGAAGTGATCTACTTCGCAGAAACTTATATCTATAAGCATTCAGGGAGATCAGACAATCGCACTGAGTTGGTAGTGTAGTGATCGATTTCTCATTACCAACAGAACTCGTAGTATGCTAGTACATGCCAAAAAATGACCGAGGACAACTGACTGTTTGAATCCGGACGATGGGAATTCCGAGACCCAGTTCATACTCGAGCGTATGGTGTATCAAACCAGTGAATGTGATGCATCCCGAGTCTCTTGATATGCTGAAGATTTCAAAGGAACATTTCCATGCCCATCTTATCATAACGGATGCGGAAAAATTCAAAGCTGTGCCTTAATAATCTGTTGCATTTTATTACACTAGTGCGATTAGCCTTAGTTAGACAGGATAGAGCGTCAATCATCCTTCAATCACAGAAACCAAATCACATAGTCACATATTTTTGACAGGTTCCTCGATTGACGACTTCTCAAAAGAAAGTTTTAGTCATCATATAAAGCCATTCTTCCACTGATCTACTCACGGATTGCTGATGTAACGGTGAAAATGCAATTTGGGCAGGCATGAGGGTAATATGTTCTCTTCCTGTAGATTCGCTTGAAAAGGCGGATCTTTGCGGAATTTGTGGACTCGCTTTGTATCATTTGCTTGAACCTGACAAACATTCAATGAATGTCCAGAAACATTCACAATGACGCGCTTAGTTGAAGATGTATGTTAAATTTTCTAAGTAAGTTGCATATGAGAGGTTTGCTTTCTTGTCCAATTATCTGTAACTGGTCAGTTGGTGATCCGTATAAACAGGAAGTTTGCTGTAACTGGTCAGTTGGTAGTTTGAAATAAATTAATCCGCAGAGAGTGCATTCTCCCTTTTAGTTGATGCCGTGACCAAAATAAGGATCAAGATTCCCTGGCCACAACGCTGTGACGGTGGGGGTGTTCGGACCCCCTTGGAGGACTTTGAGGAGGTCGCGGCGGCCGCCGGCCTGGAGATCGAGCCGAGTAATTCAGCAATGCTGAAGATCTTTCTCAGAGGCTGGAGAAGGGCGACAATGAATGAGGCCAGAAAAGGTTCTTGGAAGATAGATTGGGCCTCCGGGAAAGGACTTGTTGCAGCGCAGTTCGACACGCCGACCGACCGCCCTGGTTTACGGGGTATGGAGCAATCAAGTTTGACGGTTATCGAAGCGCTGCCGTGAGGCTGGTCTGCTGATAAATGAAGCGAAGACACAGTTCGCGCGAAGACCGGTGACACCTCTGTGTCATAAACTGGGTCACGGAGAAGTTAGCCCACTGCCTAAAAATTGGCAAAGATCAGTGATTGTGGTGTTTTCAATTCAAATCGGTCTCTACGCAGTTCCTTGGAGGAGCAGCATATTACAGCCGGTTTGTTAAAGATTTCAGCACTATCCCTAATATTGTACGACTTGCTCGGGCAAAATCGTAAATTATTAATGCACCAGAGAACCTTTTGATCGTGTCAAAGCGCGGATGTTGGACTAGCAACTGACCGCCAAACCGCCAGTGTTGGAGAGATGTTCACTGCTGCAACGGGCTCTACCGTTCTCGGTATAGGCGAAGTCCATTCATGTCCTGGCTAACGCTGAACAGAAGTACTCGACCATTAAGAAAGAAGGTTTAGCGATCATCTGGTCCCTGTATAAATGAAGGCAAATGGGCAAAAATTTCATGCCGAAACAGATCCCATCCTACTAGAGTGGATGAGGACCACCAGAGATCCTCGACAAAAGCTCGCATGGTGCGCACTCCGACTGCAAGGGTAGGACATCACAACGCAGCATGTGCCAGAGAAAGAGAACGACTTGGATTCTTGGCTGTCAAGACCAGAGTTTGAAGATGAGGTCCTCAGAATCATAATTGGAGCAAATGGCCTCGTCGCCAAACTGGGTCTCGAAAGGTTAGTGCAACTCCAACGGCACGACCCTGTTTTACGAATGGTTGCAACCGCTTTGTTAGATGGAAGGACCATTGAGAAAGAAGAGTGAGATAAGGAATTGGAAACGCTCCAGAATCATTTTGACTGCGTGAGTCCGAATGAAACTGGCATAATTTACTGGAACGCCACTGATTTGGATGTTGTGCTACGCCTGAAACCCAGCGTTTTGAGAGGGAAGCTTATCGCCGAGTGCCATGGGATGGCATACACTTTAGCGGGTTGCCTGCTGTCCCGGTTTCAGAATAAAGGTGATGGATTATTTGGTGTCCTGTAAGCGATGCCAAATGATGGAATGGGACACGACATGGGCAATTCACCCCATGGAACACATTGCTGTCCCAAAAAGCGGCGAGTTATAATCCGTGGACTTCACGGGTCCTTTTCCGGTGACACCGCTGCAGAAGCTGTCGTGGCCGAGGTAAATGGAAATCAGTGGCACGTGGACGACTTTAAAAGGATGAAGGTTTGTATCGGTGATGATACTGAAATTGGCAGGCCGCCGGCAATTCGCTCGTCTCCGGTGCAGCTAGAGGAAGAAGAGACGAGAGCTCAAAAAAACGTAACCACCGTTCTGGAAAAAAATAGGCATAAAACGGCAAGTAGAATGGATTGAACATTCCCTACAGGAGCGTAATTCAAATAGAAGGGTCACCAGAAATCTGAAAAGAGTGGACTGGGGTCGCGAAAGCTAGGCAGTCAATGTCGGTGTCCGTTTGTCGTCAGCGACGTCCTGGGAGAATATCTACACGATGCAAGATGGCCGGGGACCTTCAACAGCTCACCACCGGTTCGGTCATTCTTCGTTATCGGTCCCCGAGTTTCCACCTACCCCACATTCTAAGTGATCCGAACTTGGACAGATTTCGAGAACTTCGCACATTTGCACATGGATTCGGTTTTGACAGGAGACTCAGATGAATCCAGTTGAATTGCCTGTTTGGGATGGTCCGCTTCAAACGAATGTGGTGCACAAGCCTTCTTAGTATGCCAGTTGGTGCGATATTCGATGTACGCAATATGCTGTTGTTTACACCTCATACATTACTGGTAAATTTGCTGTGAACTGTTAGACAACCCATGACAGGTTTCGACATATTTGGCGCCCCCGTCCAAACCGAATTGGTTTGCAAATGAGACTAGAATGTCGATTCCTAAATAGGATGAAACTGTTGTACAGTGATTTCGGAATTTTCAGTTTGGACGGGCTTCACTAACATGTCAGAGGAAGGATAACTTCATTGAACTGCGAAACTTACTCCTCGGAAGTTGTCACTCGGGGAGGCGGTCAACACCTAACCGTGCAATGTGGTTTTCCGTTATTGAAGGATGAGCGACAATATGTCCGAACTCGGTGGGAGATAATCACTTTGGTTGTGTCAGATAATAGACCGATTGTGGTAAGATAACCTGAAAATAATCACGGCAAGTGTGATTTCGGCGATTTCTTCCTGGACGACAAGTACATGCATAACGCGCATGTCCGTTTTCTTCGAGTTCTTACGTTCGATCGGTAGTTCGGCTTTGCATGTGTGGTTGATGTCTGGATGCTGCTCAAGACCCCCGCACGCGAAAACGAGAATGACTGTCAGCCGGTATCAAAACATTTTCATTTAAATTTTGTTGCACTAACCAGTTGAATCGTGGTACACTGCGCTTGAACTGACTAGAAACCGCCTCGTAACAAGCATCTTCCTCCGACTGGCAGTCCGCGGGTACTTCCTAGATGCTAGGTTATTGCCGCCATGAGACAAGTGTCCAACCTTACTGGCGGTTAACTCATCGATAATCGAGGATTCTCATAGTGAGTGATTGAACGAAGTGGTTGAGCTCCTTTCGACCTTGCGGCCTTCCAAAATTCCATAAGTCAAATGTTCCGGTGAGACAGATAGTAGACGGAATAGTTTCCCCACCGCATGTACTGGCCAGATTCTTGGCCGGAATTTTAAGCCCCTCACCAGGAAATCTAGTGCTTACAGTGAAAATTCACGTAATTTCGCCAACAAGGTAGCGGTGTCCCTGTTTAATTAGATGACATGATTGTGAGTTTCGATGTGAATTCGTTATGTTTAAATATGCCAAAGGGGGACTCTTAGAAATAGCCCTGTTTAATTAGATGACATGATTGTGAGTTTCGATGTGAATTCGTTATGTTTAAATATGCCAAAGGGGGACTCTTTAGAAATAGCCAAGTGAGACTTATTAGCGAACACCATCATTTTAGAACGGACTCAGATAACGGCAGATGAAATAGCGGAAGGTATAAAAGTATGTCCCAATCTCACCTATGGCAGTGAATATCGGGGTCCTTTTGTCGTTACCGACGGCCTGGGGAACATTTGTACGATGCAAATTGGCCGGGGATCGAAAAGAGCAAATGAGCGCAGATTCGTAGGCAGTATGACACATCGAAAAGGCGGCCGCCTAGATATGTTGCCATATCCAACCTGACGGAGCAAAATGAGAAGCGATGGCATGCGAACTAACTTTAAATTGTGGACGTGTGTAACCGTGATACTAAAAATGGGGCAGGCATGCGAGTAATATGTTCTCTCCTTGTAAATTCGCTTGAAAATGGAAATCTTTGCGGAATTTGTGGACTCGCTTTGTACCATTTTCTTGGGCTTGAGCAACACTCAACGAATATCGAGGAACGTTCAGTAAGACGCGTTTAGGTGAAGATTGATGTTCTTTTTTTGTAATTACGATGGACATGAAAGTTGTGCCTTCCTGTCCAATAGTCTTTAGCTGGTCAGTAGGCATTTTGTAATAAATTATTCCGCAGCAAGCCAACTCCCTATCACTGATATCATAAGAGGTTGGGACATTTACAACTGGGAAACACGTTTTCACCATGACGTTCTGATAAAAAGAGCCGCATCGTTGTCTCCGTGGTCCAAAAAATATTTAAAGGAGCTCAATAAACCAGCAGATATTTGAAAACAATTGTGTAGACTCAGGATGCTGCTCAGTACTGCCTGAGGCGCATGAGTAATCAACAAATTCTTAGAAAACACCACAAATCCTCAATGTGCACCAGTCCAGTCGATTCGAGTGTCTGAAAAGGTGCCCAAAATCCCTGCATGCGATAACGAGAATGAACATGAACTGGTATCGCAACACTGTCATTGGCATTCCGTTGAACTAACCACTTGAATCGTGATGCATGGAGCTGGGAACTGACGACATATCACCTCCTAACAAGCGACTTACTCCGACTTTGGCAATCTGTGGGTTTTGCTAGATGCTGGGCTGTTGCATCAAGGATGAAAGTGTCGAAATTCACTGCCGATTCACTCATCGGTCATCGAGGCTTCCTCCAGTGTGTGAGCGAACGATGCGGTTGAGCTACTTCCTACTTTATGGCCTTCCAAAAATCCATCAAGCAAATGTTTCTGTGAGACGAATAGTAGACGAAATAGGTTCTTTACCGCATGAGCTTCTTTGCAGTTTTCTGAAAGCCCTTCACTGGAAAATCTAGTGCTTACATTAGGAATTCACATGACTTCACCAATTAAGTAGCGGGTGTCCCCATTTGAACTAGACGACATTTTTAAGTTCCGATGTGAATTGATTTCCTTCAAATGTTCCAAGAGGGGACCCTCCAGAAACAGGCAGGTAAAAATATTAGCAGACACCATCCTAACAGAACGGGTACAACCTACGGTAGATGAAATAGTGGAAGGTTCGAAAGCATGTCCCAATCTCGTTCCCTTCGTGTCTGTCTCGGTGCTTTATACTCAAGAACAAGGTTTAGGAATGAAATCTCCATCATTCCCGTTTTTGGCAACTATATTTAAGGAAAAAAAACTAAACAGGGAACTTTAGCTGGATTCTCTTACCCACCTAAGATATTCTGGCCGTATGTGTATGACACTTTCGTCATGATGAAATGAGAGAAGGTTAGTGAGTTTTACAACTGTGTGAATGAACTGCGTCCACTGATCCAATTCAGTATGGAGTAGTGAAGTTCAGTTGCACTGCTCTTTTTAGACTGCATGACACATAACGTTTGGGAAACTAAAGAACACATTCCACGAGAAGCCACCCGACATTGAGGCATATTAAAGCTACTCGTTGGATCATCTGAAATCGGTATTTTCTAGCATTTCCTCATTAACGGTTAAGCGTGTAAGGGTCCTGTGCACGGAAGAGGTTGATCCGACAGCGACCAAAATTGAAGTAAAGAAAAAAATTTGGGCAATGGATATACAGCTAGCTTGGCTAGGCATAAATTGCTAGGGTGTGCTTACCGCTGTTATTCCGTGGTCATTGGAAGAATTCCAACGCCGGCTAACATAGGCGTAGCTTTCCAGAGAGGGAAAATACTGCGCTCTGCACTAATGCAGTTGAAGTGTTGCCTCCCAGCAAACAGAATGAAGGAATTCCTCTACAAATTTAAGGAAAACGACTGAACCAGGTCAAACGGCCAGGATACTACACATCAAAATCGTAGAGTATGGTAGAAAAACTATCAGACTACCGAGAAACGCAAGTTAATCACTGGCGTTACTGAAAGCCCTGTCAATTGCGGCAAACGCACTTGATATACTTAGAAAATGTTGAGGGTTTGATGCGTGGAACACGGTCCACGTCACAGAGACTGATAGCCGAGGCGGAAGAAATCAGTGTTAACTGAATCAAAGGCGTTGAACTTCCAAGCGGGTGGAGAACGGTTTTGGGTCAGTCGGGCTGACAAGTGTTGATATGGGATCATCAGAAAGAAGAGTAGTCAAGGTCTGAATTTCACTTGACCTAAACGCACACTGAAAACAAATACTGACAGCACACACAACCCCAAAATAACCGAGGAAAATCTACTATTGGCAACCGGGCTGAATCGTTAAACGAAGCACCCTGAAGTGGAAGTTTGATGAAACGATTCGACTCAGAATTCTTTGAAACCCTTTCAGTTCACCAAACTAAGATCTGGAAAAACCCAGTAAACGACAGGAGCCCGAATTCACACTCAACAATGATCTAGTGTGACGATCATAAGGGGGCTCACCGATAGTTTCCCCGCCTGCTAACGTCCGATTTTGAAATACCCAAATTGATCCACTTAGTCGCCTACTCAAGCACTGTAAAATTTTACAATGATTCAGTTGAAGTTTTGTTACCCAGGCAGCAAATACAAGCTCTCATCTAATTTGCAGAACGATAAATCCACGTCCAGAGACAGCGTTCTCTCGCATAAACTTGGAGTATCTTCCAGAAAGGTGGAAAAAATACACAAATGAATGCCACCCAACTCTATATATTCGGGTGAGCAGTCACCACGACCTACTCGCAGTCACGTGACTATGGTTTGAACGTAGAGTAGTTGTGTAGCGTTGTAGAAATTGTGTTTATTCGTATTCCTAAAACCCTTCGCAATTGCAAATACAAGCTCTCATCTAATTTGCAGAACGATAAATCCACGTCCAGAGACAGCGTTCTCTCGCATAAACTTGGAGTATCTTCCAGAAAGGTGGAAAAAATACACAAATGAATGCCACCCAACTCTATATATTCGGGTGAGCAGTCACCACGACCTACTCGCAGTCACGTGACTATGGTTTGAACGTAGAGTAGTTGTGTAGCGTTTTAGAAATTGTGTTTATTCCTATTCCTAAAACCCTTCGCAATTGTCGCAGATTTTCACAAGTCTCCTTTGAAACTGACTCCAGTTGGAGATGCTGCAATATATGGTTGGTTACCGATTTCATTCGCGTTCATGTCAGTCCCTCTCCAGGAACAAGTTCAAACTCTATCACATTCGTTAAAAATTGCTTCCAGAATTTGCAACTGTCTTAGCAGATGAGGATACTTAAGTGGTTGAGGCTTGAAATCACTGACTGTGTTGCGAATCCAGTCGTTTGTGCCTTTTTATGCGAAAAATTTCAAGACTGTGCTTTACATATTCTGTTGCATTTTATTAGACGAAACCCTCCACTAGATCGGTCTAGTAGTCGTTCCTTAACTCGCTCACTGAACAACCAGGCGAAAGTTGACTAAGAACTGCTGATCAGTGGTGCGATACGCTCTCAGTTAGACTGTGTATAGCGCCAATCATCCTTCAATGACAGAAACTAAATCACATAGTCACATACTGTTGACGGGCACGTCGAGTGACGGTTTATCAGAGGGAAGTTTCAGGCGTCTTATGAAACTAATATTCCTTTGATCTGCTTATGCATTGCTGGTAGTATGAAAATGTTGGGACGGTCCCAATTGCCGATACCCACCATCGGGTTTAGACCTCCATGAATCCTGGACCACAGCAGTTGAAAATACGTTTATTGCCAAATCAATTGGAAAAAGTTCGAGAACGATTGTGAAGTCATTTCTTCAAAGAGTTTTGGTACACGATGGGTGTATTTATTGCTGGGCAAGATTTCGATTTTGACACAAAAGCTTCGTCAGGCCAAATGAGTGAGTGTGTAGTTCCAATGGATTTTAGGCAAGTCAAGGAACCATTCCGTGAGACTTCTCATGACTGGGCGACTTGATCGGTGCTG
>NW_008752296.1:16772-57208 GCF_000715545.1 Opisthorchis viverrini
TATGCGGATTGTGGCAATAGTCAATCCCCAGCTATGTTGCTTGATCCAGACTCCTAGCACGGCGGATAGTAAGAAGACGAAACAACTCGAACACAAATTTAATGATCCGGAACACGCGATCAACAGGCGATGCACCGAGCTTCCGAACCCAAGTCAGTAATAAGATGGTCTCGTTTAAGTAAGTGGTCGGATTTTAAATTTCTTGGAATATCAATAGGCCATTGATTTATTCACAGCTTGACCTTGAAGATGCCGGAAGCTCACATGCACACATAAAAATACGGCGTTTTTTGGAAATATTGATATCTCCAACACCTCCCTTTGTAAAACGTGAGTAACATACTCGACAGGAGGTTGACCTGGATACCTTTCGGCTGGCGGCGGCCTCGGTCTGTCCACCGCCTGGGAAGAAGTGTTGGGTAAAATACTGAGCTATCGGTAACACTCTCCTCTTTCGAAGCTGTCTCAGTTTTCAGCCCAAAAGTGTCGAGCAATATGTCCAATGGTATGGTACATGAACTTACTTGAGTTTACGGCACGCTGTTAAAGCGGAATTGGTTTTGATGTCTGGTCCAGGTGTCTAGACCAGCTGACCATTACACTACCGCCTTTGCGCAGGATACGACCTGCAATCCATGAATCAAATCCTGGGCGATAATCACGGACAAGCACGGGCGTTCCCAACTTGAATGGGGTTCCAACTGCCACCGGTTTGGAACTTGACTCAGTAGGTTGTGACGGCAGCATGGAAGAATGAACAGTTCTAAGTTTACGGCTCATGAGTGTCTCTGCAGGTGACTGGTGGTTTGCCAAAGCGTCATTCGTGGTCGTTCGGCACACAAACAGGAATCACTGAAGGGCTTCGACGGATGTTTCCTCCCTCGAGCTTTAATCAAAGCCCTCTTGAATGTGTCGACGAACCTTTCTGCTTGACCGTTCGATTGTGGGTGGAACGGTGGTTAAACAACGTGTGTTATTGCATGTCGAGTGCAAAAGTCGCGCAACTCAGCGAAGGTGAACTGCTAACATGTTCGTAGGTTTGTGGGGATGACTAATATTTACGGTAGATTCATTAGAAAGAGGAACTTTCTTCATGCTGAATCGGAATAGTTCGCTCTTGCATTTTCAGAAGGGGCCAGTTTGATGCAGAATTCTGTAAAGTTTCGGTCACGCAGCGAGCAAACAATATGTTATGCGGATTGTGGCAATAGTCAATCCCCAGCTATGTTGCTTGATCCAGATTCCAAGCACGGCGGATAGTAGGAAGACGAAACAACTCGAACACAAATTTAATGATCCGGAACACGCGATCAACAGGCGATGCACCGAGCTTCCGAACCCAAGTCAGTAATAAGATGGTCTCGTTTAAATTTCTTGGAATATCAATAGGCCATTGATTTATTCACAGCTTGACCTTGAAGAGGCCGGAAGCTCACATGCACACATAAAAATGGAGCGTTTTTTGGGATGATATTTCTATCTCCAACAAAATCCTCTTGGGTCAGTCACAGATTTCGTTTGCCTGTATTCATCAAACGTTCCGGGCCGATTGGTTTGTGGATGAGGCGAGGGGGTGGTAAAATGTTTCTAACTCTGGTTCGATTTTGTACATTTAGACACAGACTTTTTTGCTGACACCTGCACACAGCCTCGAGTCTTCTAGGCTGAATTAAGACAACACTTCACACGCTTGCAAATTCTACTTACGCCATTCTATTTACACTGGGATCCTCTGGCCGATTTCCACCGCCTCGGCCACCAGTCGCTGTGGTGTAAATCCCAAATCCCGTCTCAGTATGTCCATATTTTCTAAATGTTTACCAGCCCAGTATTTAGTCCATATCCTGCCATTGCCGGATCTGTGATTATCAGCTAGTGTTCGTCTATGTTTCTCGGTTGTCCAATAACGGAACGCTTATGCTCTGACATGCAATTCTCTGGCTGTCTACAAACCTATATAAACCGTCGTACAGTGGTTACATTTTATTATTCATACACAGTTCATAGTCCTATCAACCGGAAGCCGATCTTTCGAATGCACCAACTCCGAGCGTAAAGTTATCCCTTCTGGAATGTACTCTGATTTTGGCCGTATTCAGTAGCCCCATGAAGACTCAAGATGACGTTGTTTTGTATGGAATGACAGCTGTTCATCAACCTTGTGAGTAGTTTCCTTTGAAACAATTTTCTGAGATATCTCGGATATCTTGCCAACTGGAACATGAGGCGGTCTGGGTGCAGCACGCTCATTCGAAGAAATATCATATCAGTTGAGTTTCTCTTGAAATTAAAATTGATTTGCAAATGAGTGTATTTATCGAAAACCGTCCAATTCTGGTTCAAGTAGAACACATTGTTGACGAAAACTCGCGGAGTTCGCCTACCTGGTGAGCTTCAAGGAGGACGAAACACGTCGTTGGCCGCCGAAGGGTTTTAACTTGCGGTTTTGTCGGTGAATGAAAATTATCATATTGGTATCTAGATGATTTAGTACATCACCTGTCTGATGATGTGGAGCAAAGAGTAAGCAGACAATCTAGTCAGAAACACATTTTGTAATGCAGCCGAAGAGGAGAAAAATCTTTGAATATAAAGTTACCTAGAAGAATTTACTTCGCGCGCTATTCGAGGATCATAGTAGGATACCCAAATTATTTCCGCGTAAATGATTATTAGTCACACTCAGGCGAATGGGTGACAGAAGGTGCACTCATCGTCGTGAAAATTTATTCGAAAAGAAGCCCGGGGACCAAATTCTAGCAGCATTTATGAACACTTCGTTTCTTTCTATTCGACCTAGATGTTGGATTTAGTCAATTCCAGAAATCCGTTTAAAGGCCAAGTGTTTAATCACTACAATCACCTACATGTCTACAAAGGTGTGGTAATTGACTACCGTGGAAATGTAAGCCCGTGTTCCGGTGTGCAGCAATCAAGTGAATTCCTGCATCAGTTCACCGCGTAGCACAAGATGCAAATAATTGACACTGCGGATCAAAACACAATGCAAACCGCGGGGCAGATTAATCAGTTTTACTATATTACAGATTCGTCAATTCACTTGAACGAACTCTAATCATAACGCTGGGCATAGTATGCTCTCAGGCAGCCGTTGACCGAGTTCAAACTTCTGCCATTGTCCGATCCAGTAGGCTAGCAATATTGTCAAAAGAACCGTGAAAATTGCACGAGGACCAACAATGCCCGATTAGCTTCATCCTGTGATATCCCTGGACAGCCCATCCAGCTAAATAATATCATAGATAAAAGATGCTCAATTGTGTTACCATAGAGTGCTGAAGAGTGTTACTCGCTTCCATTTCTCACGATGATATTGCATTCTTTCCCAACTGAGGTAGAGAAGAGGGGTAATTGGTAGTGCTTCCAGGTAGTCCAGGTTCACTTCAACAGCTAACACTAAGCTTGAGGGGCAAATCCAGATGCCATGCTTGGCAAAGAGCCCGAAAATCGAATTATTTAGTTTACAGCATACAGCTACCATCGTGAAAATAATATGAGCGGATTTGGTGGGCAGACCGTAGATTTCAATTATTTGTTAGATTGCAAATGAATGGTTTTTTTGAACAGAATGTGTGTGAAGAACACCATTGTGACAGGAGACATTGTTCATGCGTTTTCATCCGTTTTAGGATGTCATATGGGATAACTTCGTGAAATTATTATAAGGCGATAAGAAATTTAAAGGCAACAGTTAGGTGCTGAAAAGGTGAGTTTGCGCGGTAGTCGGTATTGTTGATGCACTGGCTGATCCTAGGCAGAATTCCAGTTTTGGAGGACAGCGTCTTCGGATTTGTGAAATGCGTGTTTAGCAAACTTCTAGCAACCTTTATCAACCTTCTACTGGTTTGAAAGAGCCCATACAATGATTTTCATGAACTTGTACCTTTATGTAAACTAAAACCTTAGGGAAAATTAAGCTTGTCGTGACCTTTGGTGTCACTCACTTAGCTCAGCCGGAAGTGTCTGGTAATCGACGATTTACGCAGTGAGTAAATATAAAGCTTTTGAAAAGTTTCCATTCTGCGTCCAATTAGTTTGTCAAGCCTTATCTTAACAAACACAAATTTGCCGAATACACATTTCCACTATGACCTTTAATACTAAGCATCGTATTGATGTCAGCATGAACCAAGATTTTCAGTAAAGCTACTCATAAGCCAGCCGCTTCGTGAAACCAGTTTGCAGACTCAGTTTCCCGCTCAGTACTGTCTGAAGCGCACAGGCGCTCAGTTAAGTAATGCACATTTGTCCTAGAGAAGACCAAACTCACCAACGTGCACGCATTGTTGGATCACGTTTGAGCAAATGATCAGCCATTAAACAAGCTGATCAAAGTGGTTGATCATACCCCGATTAGCATAAACTTTGTACTGCAGACCTATTAGTTTTATGGTGGATAGTTTTTTCACACCATCGTCATATATTTGTAAGGCATACTTCAACTCACAGGAGACGTACAGTATAAAATTCCAGGCACATGAATCTTCAAGTTAGCCGGGATATGATGCATCATTGTTCACTTATTCCCGCGTTCCTGTTCTGCATCGATCACGTTGGATGGTGGGGACTCACCAGTGTCCACAATTGGTCATCCATATTTACCAACCAGCCGTATGAGAACTGGGTTGTCCTGGCCGCTGGTTCTAACACTGGGGAAAATTACCGACATCAGGTATTTTTCCAATTGTTTTCTATTGGCCTAAGTCTTCAAAAACAGACCAGCAATCGAATTATTCAGTTTCCGGCTTACGGCGACCATCGTCAAAATAATATGAGTGTAGTTGGTGGGCAGACCATACATTATTTGTTAGATTGCAAATGAACGGGTTCTTTGAATAGAATGAGTGTAAAGAACACCATTGTCACGGGAGAAATAGGTCATGCATTTTCATCCGTTTTAGGAAGTCACACGGGATTACTTCATGAATGTGCTGAAAGGCGATAAGAAGCTTGAAGCCAACGAGATCAAGAGGCTGAAGAGGTGAGTGTGTGCGGAAATTTTGCCTCACCTGGGTTATAATATTTTCCCTCCGTAGTGTATGCCGTTTGCACATATGTTATGTAAAAAATTCAGTCATGCTAACAAAAGCGTGTTTCTAGAAAGATGAACGTGACTGTTCCAACGACATGTTAGTAAGACTAGCTAACGTGGAAACGTGCTTCCAAAGTTTTAGTGCATCATCTGGCTCATGATTTGAATCAAAGCAGACAATTTAGTAGGCTAAACATTTTGGAACGCAGCCAATACTGGTATGATTCCCAAGCCTCACAAGAGGTCGGGAAGCATAGGTAGTGATGGGACTACGGAACTTCCGGTCGGTGAACTCGCGTTTTAGCCACTTGAACTACCTCGTTTCCTGCACAACTGAATTACATTCAAGATCACTGAATACGGCTGCGCTCAGATAATCCACTGGTGGCGATGTTGAATGTAAATTTACCTAAAAGTATTACATGCCCAAAAATTGGAAGTTCTCTTTGTTGTGCACACGACGGAGATCGTTGCAGGATACCCTAATTATTTCTTCGTAAAAAACTATTACTTAACGCTCAATCGAATTTGTGATATATTTACACTCATCGTCGTGATAAATTATTCTAAAACAAGCCCGCGAACACGGTTCAAACAGAATTTATGAACATTTAATTTCTTTCCATTTCACCTACATGGTAATTTCTCTCAGAGGACTCACTACCATATTTCCTTCTTCTATTCCAGAAATCCGTTTAAAAGCAAAGTGCGACATGAATGCCAGCAGGTGTGGTAATTGACTACCGTGGAGAAGTCAGTTCGTGATCCGGTATTCAGCAGTCAAGCCAATTCGTGCATTCGTTCACCGTGTCACGCAGGGTGTAAGTAAAATGACACTTCGGATCAAAACACAGCAGATCAAACAACAGAGTTGATTAATCAGTTTTACTATATTAGAGAATGGTCAATTCACTTGAACGAACACTTGTCATAAAGTCATAGATAACTATCTTGAAGCCTGTGACCAAGTTCAACCTTCTGCTTTTGGCCTATCGAATAAGCTAGCGTTCTTGTGCGAAGAAACACGAAATGAGCACCAAGATCAACAGTGCACGAAAAGTTTCTTCGGAGAAATACCCTGTGATATATCAAGTGATGCACCAGCCAAACCAGGCAGTGTGTCCAGGACAGCACATTCAGCTAAAGTATACCATAGATAAGAGGTGTTCAATTGTGATCCAGTTGAGTGCTGATGAGTGATACTCATTTCAAAATATCGGCTATTTCTCACGTATGTTGCATTCCTTAGCAACTGAGGTAGACGAGTGTACTTGTTCGTGCTTCCATGTGATCCATGTTCAATTGAAATACCAGTCCTAGGCTTGAGTACCAAATCCAAATGCCATGCTTGGCTAACAGACAAAAATTCTAATTATTAAGTTTGCAGCACACAGCGACCTCGTGAATTAAATATGAGTGTAAATGAAGGTCAAATCTTAGATTTCAATTATTTCTTAGGGTGGAGGTGGATGTTTGCATGGAAGAGAGTGAATGTAGGGAACACCATTGTCACTGGAATAATTGGGCACGCATGTTCATTCGTTTTAGAATGTCACACGAGATAACTGCTTGAAAGTATTAAAAGGCGATTGGAAACTTCAAGCCAACAAGAAGAATGTGCTGAAAAGGTGAGTTGGTGCCGAAGTAGATAATTTTGATGCACTTGCTGATCACAGCCAGACTTCTAGTGTGACAGGTCAAAGGTTTCGGATTAGGGAAACGCGTGTTTAGTATAATCGTAATTCATATGATCCATAATCACTTTCGGTAGGCCTCCCAAAAGTCAATCAATTGGTTTTATGGCAGTCCCTCAAACCTGCATCGCCATTCAGCGATAATATTCCCAGTTTTGCAGTACTCGTCTTGGCTAAAGCTCTATGTGAGTTAGTAGCGCCAAAGCTGTTCTCTCTAAATTCCTCCCACGCCTTCTTGACCCGCTTATGACGAGATGGGAGGTGTTAGCATAGAGAGACAAACCAGGATACGAGGTAAACTTTTGTTCGCTTGCAAATAGTAAACCATTTTTCCATACAACTATTCAATGTTTGGAGTTGGAACTGCGATGCGATCCGTAATCGCTCGCACTTAGTGCGTTTTTCCTGATTAACCGAAGCTTTGTACGTCGACCTGGGATGTTGTAATTCACTAGTGGCAGCCCAGTTGATTTTCTAAACCATTTATTTTTTCGTTTTCAAGCAATAAGTGGCATTCTGGCCATCACAACCGTCCGGTTGCCCAGAATAATCAAAGTATTTGGTTGGGTTTCCGAAATTTCTCTCCTCCCAATCAGGTTCGCCTCTGATCATGAAGTACGGTCGGACGAGACTATCAGAATTCTGGGTTCCATCGGCGTAATTCTCCCTCTATAATGTACACCGGCTGATTTTCACCGGGACTGGCTAAAGAAGGTGCACATCATGTCCTTGAATCGATGTTAATGGAGTTCCCAATGTCATTCTCGCTACAGATCACCCGAGTAATTGTCTGGACATGTAAGCGCATTTGAATGATTGTGGTAGGCCAGCACCAAGTGTTTCCCATTTTCATTTAGTTTTTTTCCATTTGAATAGGGCTTCAGGTGAATTTTGAACGCGCGCAGATAAGCGTCACTGTTGAACACGGATGTTGAAAATAATGATGACGCTGATGATGGTGATGGTGATGATGATTATGTGAATGATGATAATCCCCTAGAGCGTCAAATCTTGATGTGTCGTTTGTGTATATTGTCCAGGAGCAGAGGGGTAATCACTTATTCGCTAGTAGAATGTGCCTTTCTATAATTAGTTTGTCCAACCTCTATCGATGGTTTTGGTGGTCAGCCTCACATGGCCTCTCTTTTTCATTATCACTCGCCTGGTGCACAGAACTTGACATGTCAGAAGCTAGTCATGGATTCTATGAAAATTTTTGAATACTGTTGGTGTCTTTCGCATTCGAGAACGGAGCCCATTTGGGCCTCTCAGTGCTTAAATACGGATATTCATAATGCTGACTTTGATGATGATCATATCGTGCTGATAATGATAGCGATAATGAAGATGCTAATGGATCACAGGAACGCCTTTGTCTCAATACGTCTGTCAGATTGAATCAATAGGGCAATGGCGTTCATGCTGTCATTTTCTATCCAGATTTTCTGACTGCGTCTTGAATGTGTATGCACCTGGGATGGGTACCTTACTACCGGTTTTCTTCCTGTTCCGTTATCTTTTTTTCCACTAAAATATTTTTTAATGCTTGTACGGCAGTGGAGCACCAGTAACTTACTCTGTTGTTGCTGCAGATGATGATAATGGTGATCAGTACCGTAGAGCATCAAATCCTTGTAATGTAATGTGTGCGTATGGTGTTTTGCAACAGCGTCCACTAGTTCATCAAATCCTTGAAATGTAATGTGTGCGCATGGTGTTTTGCAACAGCGGAGTGTCCACTAGTTTACCAGTAGTGTATGTCGTTCCATACCTCGGTTGCCTTAACTCTAATGATGGTTCCACGGTTTTGCTTACATTGGATTCCTCCTACAAGTGCGTAAGGTGATCTGTGTCCTTTATCTAGCTTCCCTTTTTCATTATCTCTCACCCGCAGGCAGAAAGACATAAAAATGCGTACACTGGCGCAACAATACGAGGAGGTGAAATCGACGATGTTCAGTTACGTGAAATTGCGAGTCAAAAAACGCCACGTAGATGTTCATTTAGGTCACTTGAGAAAACTCCAACTGTTATGAAAATGAGTGTATTCATCGAGATGACAGATGTATTGCGTTAACCTTGAGTGGCGAATTAATCTTATTAGGAACTTCAGTTTCGAGGGACATAGTTCAGCAAGCTGCTACTCCAGGCATCTTGATATCCAACAGTAGCCAGTGTCATTTTTCGGATAAGCGAGCAGTGCCGTTGGGTACCTTAGGCTTCATACATTTCTGTGCAATAGCACAAAAAAGGACGTCAAATTTATATGAATCATCCAGAAGTAATTCTGAGGAAGAATAGATTTGCATGATAAAGTTAACACTCCAGGAGCCAGTCAAAATGCGGCTTCGTGATGTGGTTTTCCGTGGCTACACGATGAGTGGCGCTTTAGCTGTCTAAGTCCTACTGGTCATTTCCTTGTGGCTGAACGGTTTAATATTCAACCATTGGCCTGGCAGTTGCCGGTTAGTCATTTCCTACTTGAGGTAGATGTGCACTGCTGCTGACCCTCAATACAGAGGAAACACCTATTCAGTGTCCCTCGGTTTCTCAGCATAGCTTGGCTGCATTGAAAAACAAAATATCTATTCCATTGAGAAAGATCCGCTAGGCAGCACAAAGCGGAAGTGTACAATAACATGGGTACAGACGATCGGTTTAGGCACGTCACAGACTCATGGTGGTGCGATTTAAGTTAAAAATATACAATGTGACTACGTCGTTGGTGAACTATCTCGCTGAGTTAGAAGATTATTACATATGTGCAATCGCCACGGCAACTGGGGACTCATTTTCAAATATCTATCGGTGATGAAGTGCGCGTTTGTACTTTCTAAGGAATATCTTTTGTGGTTACAAGACATAAATCGGCCAAACATAATTATGCTAAGAGTTCTTTAAACTTCCAAGACAACCTAAGATGTCGAAGAGCATGTTCGAAACATTTAACTAAGTTACGCAAGTTAAGGTAACTGACGGGTAAATATGAAGAAGACAAAGCTCCATGAAATTGCCAGCACATCCAAGTTCATATCCGAACATTACGCAGGCAAGGAGTAACTTGCTTCTTCGTTGTATGGATGACGATGCTATGTTAGTTGATCGTGAACCGTTTATTGTTTATTTCAGGATATGTTCGTTGACATTGAAGTGTGTATTGTATATTTCAGGCGATGGGAAGTCTCCCTTTTGGAAAATTCAAGGTCATTATTATCCACTGATGCACCGGAATGACGGGGAGATAGTAGTGTGTTTAGCGCAATATTCTCTATTTTGAAATGTCTATAGGAACAGTTATTACTTACGCCTGAGGAACCAAGTGACCACTACACATTCCAGTGGCCGCCTAATAAGTTGTCATTTCAGTGGCAGAAACGCCTGCCATCCCAGATATTAGCGACGAAGACTGTTACTCAGGAACTGACTCAATAACTTCAATTATAATATATTTTAATGGAAACAAGAGTTACTGCAAACAACGATCACCAAAAAGCCATTTCATGTGGTTTGCTGCAAATATCTATTTATTTATATATCTATCCATCTAACTATCAAGCTAGGAAGCATCTGGTGTGACCTATCTTCCTGTATTTTTTGAAAGCATTCTCAGTCATTTGTACAAACATGTGCTCGGAACATAGGATCCTGAGCCTTTTTCATGCGTGGTGAATCATTCGCTTCCATGATTAGGCGGACTCCGTAGCTGAGCTCCTGTTCTCTATTTGACTACAGGCCCCGTAGATAGCTCAGCGTGCGAGCTACTTGCTGCCATAACCCGTTATCAACAGGGCGACTAATCGAAGCTGGAAGTTGATGTAGATAAATCGGAATTTTAAACAATGCAAAGTGTTATGGAATGAGCATATGGATATACCAAGATTGACAGCAGCTGCGTGAAGCTGCCTGAGTTCAATTCATTTGAGTTCAGTTCAGTTCATTTCAGCTCAGTTGAGTTCATTTCATTTCATTTCAGTTCATTTTAGTTCATTTCAGTTCAGTTCAATTGTGTTCAGTTTTTCAACATTTCGAGCTATAACATTGCCAATGCTGGCATGTATAAACACCCTTGGAACTGAATTCCAGCCGGCACAAACCTCCCACGACGACAGGATGATACATTGTGGTAGGACGCGTCACGGGACTGCGGTGACGGTGTTCCTCTGTTTACAAATCGCCCGTGTGTTCAGCGCTGCTTAGAAATATAGTAAAGCATGATCTGGCCAGCAAATCTGGCCGGAATCGTTATGTTTGTTATTCAGTAACACACAATTTCGAGGAACAGTCGCCGAACAAATCGATATCCAAACGATAGATAGCTGGAACAATGGTGCGAATACAGCTGTAGAAAGACAAGCTCAAGATGATACCCATGACTAAAGAACTCGGGTCAGTTTATATGAGAACCTCTGTCTTACTTTGAGTGTGTATCTTGGTTTCAAAGTTTTGACAACCACTTTCAAATCTTGGTCGTTATAGGGTGGTATATATCCCTCTTTTTGATCAACGAAACCAGTCCTTTTTTTCCAAAATTCGTTCGATTCTACCTGCAAGTATTTTGCTTGAAAGGCGTCGGATGCCCAGCCATTGCGTTGTGTGACTCACTAGGTTTCGGCCCTCTGGACCACCAGTATTATGCTCAACACTCTTTCCTTAGAGGAGGAACTCTGCATGTCAATTTACTATTTAGAATTGATCAAGGACAAACACGCAGAAACACCTCCTCAGTGTCATATCTGTCCGGAAAGCATACCATACCATTGTTGATTCCAAGAATCCTCCAATATTTTGGAACCTGCAAAACCAATCTGTACAGAGGAAGTACAATGAAAAGTACGGGCATTCTACTGGTTCGTCTGTTTTCATACGATTTGATCAAACGGCGGAGGATTTTGAACCGAAAACAACCCAGACACTTCCCTCTACCGATGATTACCTTATAAAACTTCGGTGGATTATCAACAAACCATGTTGCCTGACTGATTTCAAAATTCCTGAAACACTCACGATCGGTTTAGCTTTCTCCACATTCATGATCGACGGCCGTTGCAACCAGAATCCTAGCTTATCATGGACGTTCGTTACCATTTCAAATACTTCACTATTGGCAAAGCAGCATTAGCTGCATAAAGTGAACTATACATATGGCTGCTGAAACGTTTTATACCTGAGATCCCATCAGCCTTGTGCTCTAGATGATCATCCAGTGGAAGCGAGGCATCATTTGCGGTTCAATTGTGTCCCATATCGAAACCAAATTCGTTTACAAGCGGGGTCATTTGACAAAATCTGTCGGGTTCAGGTAGAACATGAGGTTGACGGAAACACAAGAACTGCCAATTCTTGATGATGCTCTATGTGTTTTTTCGTAGACTTCCCATATTTTCCCTCATGTGCAACGTAGCTAAAAAATTTCGACTATTCTTTGCGCGGATTTATATTGGAACGTTTTGAAATATCCAAAATTCAGATATACCAATACTCACCAACCCCTCTCACAAATACCAGATTTAATCGCGGACCCATTTTTCTCTTGAAATTCAGAGTGGCTCACTGACGACCTTCCCGTTGTTTAGAATTATTTCCAGTTTTTACGATAATGCTGATACCTGTGGTGGACGTTAGGAAGAATCTTGTGTGAACACACCTTGCTGCTCTTTTGAAAGCATTCTCAGTCATTAGTACAAAGTTATGTTCGAAATGTCGGATACTAAGTCTTTTTTATGCACGGCGAATCATTCGCTTTCATGATTAGACTGACTTCACAGCTGAGATCCTGTTATCTATCTGTCTTCCGGTCTTCGAGATAGCCAAGCAAGCAACTCATATAATGGAGCTTTGCAAACTCGGATACGAGGCTGAAACCCACATCGACTTCCTCCTCAACGTCTGTCCCTACCGGACACGCCCCTTGCTGCCTGATGTTGTCAAAATAAAAAGAATTGCGGCTGTTCCGTTTCGTGCATTGCCCTCGTCGCGAAACGGGTTGGGTTTTTCATGAAGCTAGCCGACCAAAGATTGTTTGGTAAAACCATAAGCGTTTGGGTAAAACCGTCGGGATTCTCAGACCTTGTCTACCCATCAAGACGCCACCACATATTTGACGTACCAGTGCACGATAGGTGCACAGAACGAACGAAAATAGGCCAGTCGGCCGACACGGGTAGAATTGTTGTGTGTTGCCTGTCGACTCAAACACACTGATCAAGTTTCAATGTTTCTCGTGATGACATTAGCCGTGATGGGGACGCTTCATGAAACTTGGCTTCATCGTGTTTGAATACAGCTCTTTAAAAGTTCATCGTATATTTAGACAAGGTCGTTGGAAGGGCCTTATTTTGTCTACCAATCAGACTGGTAAGGAGTCTTCTGGAATTTTCTGTTTTGGGCAGTTGTTCACTTAATACATTTTCAACCTGATGTTGTATCAGATTCATCAACTCGTGGATGTTCATGCGCATGGGATGGGAAGGCATCGACTGCAAGCCAGATGCATCTAGTCCAGAATCATTATCCAGTTACACCAGATGCGTGGAACCACAGGTCCACGGATATTTCTCTTGGAACTAACGTAAAAAATCATTCCGTACTGGAGGGTCATTCTGCGGTTCACCGCAGACTGCGACGGAATTTGTTATGTGAAATGTGGCTGCAGTATACGAAAACACCTACGCCGCAATGAATTAATTGCTGTTTGGAGCCAGGTATCATCCCCTCTACTAGAAGATAGCCGCTACGGAACATTATTATAAAAAGGGGCCCGCATTCGCGAGTTGGTAAATTGCTCTACTGACTGCCAGGGATTGGCGATAGGCAAGCCAAGAAGCATGGATTCTCCATCCCGTTAACTTTCGTTTGTGACTTTATGAGAGCAGCAGTCATGGCATTTCATTCTATCGTAAGATATATGTTCCATTCGGGCAATCCACTGACACCCTACGGCATACACAAACCCCAACTCAGAAGGCAATCCGATTTATCCGTTTACACACAGAACTTGGCGATCGAATAAAGCAGGTTTTTGCCGCCAAATGGTGGAACTCTTCGTCTTTGGATAAATGTCAGAGGAAAATAAAAGGAACGTTATTATTACTGCTTTTCCCGCTCCTGTGCCTAGTGCCAGAAAGTGTACACAACAGCTTTATTTCAATCAGGCGAGTGCTTGCTAGCGGGAACGTTACAACGGCTCCGAGCTACATCAAGAGCACTTTCTGGCATTAATGCGGGCAGTCTGATAGGCGTTTAGTAAGCACCCATCAAAGTCGATCGGGTTTCCAAGGGATGCCTGAACGCTAGTCACATTTGGTCGTCCATCTTTTAGCGTGCATTAACACTCGTCGGATTTTGCCGAATTGATTGAATTGATTGACTTGCCTGGATGCTTGCTGGGTTTCCTATTCAAATTCTGGTGGAGTGTGTCTCAGTAGGTTCCGACCATCCCAGGGTTACCTTCAGGATTCGGATCTTTCTGATAGATGAAATACTCTCACTCGCAAATTAACTACGTCTCTTTGGGGGACTCAACAGAACCCAAAGAAATCTTTCGTATATACTGTTCAATTTCAGAAGAAATGAGTTAGTTCCTTAATCTCGGTGCGCGAATTGCTCGTGGTATTAGTTGTGTTACAAAGATAAATCAACTGGACGTTGTTGCTCCCGAGGATTGGTACAGCAGCATTTGCAGGGGTAGGTTATTGACCAAATGGAAATTCCTGGGAGAAGATAAATTTGGAATCGCATTTTGGTTCCCCAGGCTGCAGGTTTACTAACGTAAATGACGTCATTCGCTTCCCAAATAGAAGACATAAGATTGAGCAAGTCGTATGAAACTTAACCTTCATATTTTGCTCGGAATGGTCGTGCTATGAAAACGACGGAAGCGAATCACTCACCTCGGGCATTTTGGGTCCCCAGGCTGCAGGTTTACTAACGTAAATGACGTCATTCGCTTCCCAAATAGAAGACATAAGATTGAGCAAGTCGTATGAAACTTAACCTTCATATTTTGCTCGGAATGGTCGTGCTATAAAAACGACGGAAGCGAATCACGCACCTCGGTCCAGCCCCCACCCTCACACGTTTTTTGATTTACAACAAAAGTCATGGCACAACTAGCAGATGCTCCCTATTGAAGTGAGGGCATTTTCTCCAGAGAGCTCGAGATAACTCAGTGGTTGAGGCGCGAAATTGTAAAACTTCATACGTCGAAACGTTCCCAGTAATCGATTGCATTTATAGAATTGAAATTACGTGAAAAGGTTGTTGGCTTCTCAGTGGTCTGTGGCATTCGGAACTGAAAATAAATATTGCTGGAGTACCCCTGCAGAAATAAAGTTCACCACGTATGTCGACATAACCAGATGAACTAGAAATTCAGAATTCAGCACGGTGCAACAAGTGACACCTATGTATTCGAATTGACGTATGTGTACAGCATCTGGAATATTAAAACAAGGTAATAATGAGTAGAGCGATGAATAGATACCAATCATGTTCATCACAGAGTGAGAGTTCGCACCTGGCTCTATACCGTCTTTGTATAAACCTGGAAAAGAGATTTTTAATCAGAGTACTCTAGTCAGCGGAGTTCTCTTTTCAACTTACTATCCGCTTTCTACAACGAATGACGTAGGAGGCTATTTAGATGTTGACAATCATAACGGTACGTTCAAGTTCGGTCGAAAGTTTGTCATTGAAATCTCCATGTGAGTCTGTTTGACGGTTGATTGCTACCCTTCTTCAGTTTACTTCTTTTGCTCTTCTTCTTCGCGCTGAACGGCATGATTTCTTAAGTGCGTTGGCCGGTTCAGGTGACACACGGGAACTGAGAACACTATGAAGCTGTCCGGTATTTGTTCTCCTTCATCATTTCATTATCTCACTCACCTTTGCAATTATCCCGACGCTCCCGGGAAGCCATCCTTCTTTTAATGTGCCCCTAACGGACAGGCCCCCTAGAGGAACAATCGATGATATCTCCAGTGTCTAACAGCAGAAAGGAGCCGATTCGAGCGGTTGGCAACAGCAACTTGCCAGTTGAGTGTGGAACACATGGTGCATCTGGCACGCGGATCCGCTCAGGCAACATTGACCACGTTGCATTCGCAGGAGAACAGGGATGATTCAACAGTTGAGGACCTGAGGAACAAAGTTGACGAACAACTTGTACCCAAAAAGTCGGAGTTACAGAGGCATGCACTAACCGGCCGGTGCTACAAATGTTGCATACCTCGCCACTGGAACAATCAATGTACTCGTACTCGAGCACTTGCATATAATGAACATTGCATTACTGCATTATTCCGGAGTAAGTTGCGATTTGCACAGTGACACGGACCACCATACACACAACGAGGTAGAAAGGAAGTGGATGCTGTGATTGAGTGATACATTTGCAGGCGTATCGCTGACACGAGAATGAAGCGAAGCTGAATGAAAACAATGTGCGCTAGCCGGGAGAGCCGCGGGGATTCCGAATGAAAGTCGACGGATTGTCAATGCGTGGGTCACGGGTGGTTAGTTCACGGCCAGAAGTGTTGGTAAAGCTCAAGAACTTTGCTGTTCCCAGTTTCAAACCGTCCCTATGGCATCTTCCTTGATAAGCAGTATACTACAGTCGGTTTGTCAAGGATTGTCATGAAGGATTTTCATTTGATAGCTGCTCCACTCTACGACTTGCTTGGACAAAATCGGAAATCCGAGTGGATCAGGGAAGCCTATGAGGCTTTTGAACGTGTCAGAACGCGGATACCGGATTAGCAACTGACCCACAAACCGACCAGTGTCGCACAGATATTCAGTGTTGCAACGATCGCTAGTGATCGCGGTATCGGGGCAGACCCAAAGCAGGGAATTGGAGTTACCGATTTAGCCTGTCATGCTTCCATATGGTCAACCAAACGCAAGTCCTTGTTTGTGGTGATATGCGGTCAATATCCCCGTCTTCTGGTCAATCAGAAATTGAGGTTACGGCGGAAATAATCAGTCTAATAGTCAGCGAATATCCAGAGAATTTCCAGATGACGCTTTCGAAAAGAATGATAATATGAAGCGGAGTTTTTTTAGGAATCAAGTGAACGAAAAAGTTTTAGATTCCTGTTCCTTTGTCCGCTATAGGGCAATTGTTTTCTGATAAGCAGCTACGCGACGAACGGCTTCACTACATTCACTGTTACATAAACTCCGAACAGGCTATTGCAGATGTTCCGTATACATGCCTCTGGAAACTAACGAGTAGAACGTTGATTCACTCCGAAATCAATGAGCCAGATGTTGATCACCTCGGTCAAGTTCACGTGGATTGTCAAGCTAAGGAAATTAATTTTCATGATTCACCGGTAACCGGCTAGGCACTTGGGGCGTGCGTGTTGACTTTGTTAATTCTGAAAGCTACACTACTTATAAGTTCGCTGAAAATCCCTCGACAGCTTACCTCCAGGTCCGCTATTAACCGTTATCTGTCCCCGAGTTTCAATCTACACCATATTCTACTTGAACCGAAATTAGACAGATTTTGGGAGCATCGCTCAATTGCACATGATTACGGTTTTGGCAGGCGAATCAGATGACTCCAGTTGAATTCCCTGTTCGTGATGGATGTTCGTGAAGTATTTAGCGGCTGCACGGTGCTTCTCAGCTTTTAGGCATAAAATGCCTTCACTTACACGAAGAAATCTTCACAAAAAATCCCTAGGATGTCTTACACCATCAAAACCTCGGGATCAAATATTTATCTAGTTTTGTTGTGGAACACGCGACCAATTTAAACACCCCATCTCAGGGGAGCATGAATCGAATTAGCGCGTAACCCGTTGATTTGGGGCATTTCTGTATAATATAGTCCGATGCTTACATTAACTAAGGAGAAACTCTCATTAGGTCATTGACTGATTAATCATGTTATAGCCAAATTCCATCAGATATCCTGTATGGTACAACGTCGATTGTCAAATAATAAACCGATTGTCTGAAAATCATCAGGCGAACGGCATTTCGGCGAATACTGTCTAAATGCTCGATCGATGACAAATACTCCCACAACGCGCAGGACCAGTCGTACCGGATGTTTACTTTCGATCGGTACTTGGGCTCTACATGTGTGATTTAATTTTGAAAAGCTGCCACAAATCCCTGCATGTGTTAAAGAGAAAGACTGTGAACCAGTATGACAACATTGTCATTTAAATTCCATTGCACTAACCAGTTGAATCGTAATGCGGTGCGCTTGAAGGTAACTAGATGCCGCCACGTAAGGAGCAACTTCCTCCGAATTTGGCAATCCGTGGGTTCTTCCTAGATGCAGAGTTGTAGCATATGCGATGAAAGTGTCAAAGTTTACTGTCGATTCACTCATCGATCATTGAGGCTTCCTCTAGTGAGTGATCGAACAAAGTGGTTGAGCTCTTTCCGACATTTTGCCCTTCCAAAAATCCATAAACCGAATGTTCCGGTGAGACAGATAGTAGGCAGAATATGTTCCCCACCGCATGAACTGGCCAGATTCTCGGCCGGTATTCTAAAGTCCCTCAAAGGGAAATCTAGTGCTTACATTAAGAATTCACAAAAACTCGTCAACAAGGTAGCGAACCGACTCAGCTTACGGTTAAGAAATGAGTGGAAGTTACGAAAGCATGTCTGCATCTCGCCCACTTCGTTGTTTATATTCAAGAACAAGGTTTATCAACGGAATCTCAAATACTCCCGGCTTTTAACAATATATTTACGGAAGAATTTGAACAGAGAGAGGCGTGGAATTGGCAAGCATGTGGAAAACGGTTTTTTGATCGGTCGAGTTTACATGTATTGGTTTGCGGGCATCAGAAGGTAGAGAAGCCATAGTTTGAATTCCATCTGACCTCAACCCACCCGGTCAAACTAAAAGTTCGGAGCACGCACAACCCTACAAATACCAAAGAAAATCTGCCAGTGGCACCCTGAAGTGGAACACTAACGATACACACCCGATTATAATTTATTTGAAACTCCTCCAATCCACCAAATTAAGAATTTGACCACCACAGTAACCGACACTAGCTATCATTCACACTCAACCCTGATCCAGTTTGACTACCAGAAGGGGGTTCACTGATTGTTTCCCCGCCTCACTTATAACCTGACCGATTTGCTGACCTGCGCACTTGGCCTAATGAAGCTGTTGTATCAAAAGCATAACGTTGTCCAAAAAACTACCGATTGTTTACCAAGACCTTCTGAAACGTGTACGACCTCGTTTATTCTGGAATGTGATGACGTTCATGCTGTTTCATGCCATCTCGGCGTAGAACGCAGAGTCTTCTGAGAAGTAAATGAATGATTAAATTATCAATTGCCTGAGTATAGTTTTGAAGGATAAGCTTCTCAAACTTGAAGTTTATAAGCAGATGAGGGAATGGAGCAAAAATGACCTATACGCTGTTTTTTACAGGTAGCACATTTGTGGACTTCGGTTGGAAGAAGTCCTGTATGCAAACAAAAACTTGTTCATATTCACAAAGTTTCGTAATTCACCTCGTCACCGAAGTTCATCAAGTCACTGAACTTTGTCCAGCGTTTTACTGCCAAAGCGCTGTATAATGTATGGGGCGGGAGAGAGAATGACGTCAAATGGTGCAAAGTTCACGCCAATTTAAAGGGATTCAGATATACGGATAAACAGTGTCATTTTACAAGTAAGCATTTTTTACTGCGTCGCCTCGTTGCAACATAATGTATTCCAAAGTAACTGTCACAAAAACGGTAGCGAGAGCACACCTTCAGGGTTGCGGTATCAACTTATTGCCACATGAAAAAAAATCATCACATAAAAAGCATTGTGATAAACCATCTCGCCCCGTCACGGAGTTAGTTACGGAATTTTTCGAAAACTGGATGACATGCGGAACTTAATACCCAAATTGATCCACGTTTCACCTGCTCAAACATTGCAAGTAGTTTACAATGATTCAGTTGATGTTTCGATGCCGCGCGCAACAAAAACAACCTCTTATGAAATTTATGTACATGGTCAAGGCTCCCTCATATTAACTTGCAGTCTCTTCTAGAAAGTTGACAACAATTAGACGAATAAATGCTAAGAATAGCCGACATCTGGATGAGCAGTAAACACGACGGACCCTTGGTTACACATCCAAAATTTCATGAGCATAAAAAACTTCTCTGTAAACTAATAAAAATTGACTGTATTTATTCGTAGCCCTGAAACCCCTCGCAACGGTCACATAATTTTGCAATCCTTATTTAAATCTAACCCGAGTTGTAGATGCTGCAAAATATGGTAGGTAACCGATGTCTCTCGGGATCTTATTATCAGTCGGTCTCAAACAACAAGATAAAACTTCATCTCCACCGTAGAAACTTACTTCGGGAAGCTTCAATTGGCTAAGGTGCTCAAGATATTTCAGTGCTTAAGCCCTTAACTTAATGAACGCGTTTCGAACCCAGCCTCGGCTTCCCGAAATGTCCTGTCCATGCGTAGGCTACCCGGCGTTTGCCCAGCCCTAATGCAACGCTCGGGCAATATTGCAGCTACATTCCAAAACGATGCTGCAACTGAAGTATCACTAATATTGTTATATCTGTTGATTCGTTAATCTGAGGTATCTGCTGCAGACACGCTATGGTGCCTAGTGTCGGAGAGGAAAGACTCACAGAAGGGAACACAACAGCTGTATTCCAAACAAGCGACTGAGTGAGAGAGCAAAAGTTACACCGGCCCCAAGCAATTTAAAGGGGACTTTCTGACGTTGATCCAGGCCGTCTGATAGGCGTTAGTGATCACCCATCAACATCGATCGCGCCTCTGTGAAAAGCCTGAAAACTGATCATATTCGGTCGTGCTTCTGTTGCGCAGAGAACACTAATCAGGTTTTACTGAATTGATCGAATGATTGACTGGCCTGGATGCTTGCCGGCTTTCCAGTTGAGCTTTTGGTGGAGCAGTAGGTTCCGGGCGTTCAGAAGTTTATTTCAGGTGGCTGACCATCTTGATACTTATCATTAAGTTCTTAATAATAAAGCTGCTATTTTTTCTCTGAATTTCAGCGGATTATCTTCAACTCCAGTGCTGTGAGGGTCAGACTGTTGAACTTATGTGGATACCGCCGCGCAAATTGAATCTGTTGAAAGCAATCGGACAGGGGCAATTATCGGTACGAGCACCAGTCGAGTGCGTTTTGTTCGACGGGTACAAACACTGAAAATATGTCGAGACAGTGTCAACTCGATTGGCTTTATAGGTTATCTGTCATCTGCTGATCTGTCTATCCAGCCAAAAATTTGAATTGCAAACGTTTCGAGAGATATTGGATTTTCGCTTTGATAATGATTCCTATGCCCTTGACAGTGAAACGCCTGTAAGCTAACAGTTATGCTTGTCATTTTTCATTTGCTTGGGTCCTTGGTTAGGTGTATCCAGAGCGAACGACGCGCAAGCTATGAGTTTCGGCCGAACGGTGGGTATATTTCGTACGGTTCCTCCAAAGAGTTAATGGACGTTTGGTTGTTTGTTCATTTGCGGAATTGAGTTCCAAGTCCGAACTATGTTCGACCTCAAACCATCGAGTAAGCACTGAAATAAGGTTTAATCCTCACCGATGTTTGTGATCAACACCAGGACAGGCCAGGAGAAGAGCTGGGGTCTCACAAGATTTACTGGGGCTGAAAATGGAATTCCACACGCTTTTAATATTGTATTCGGCCAAAGAGTCAGTGTTTGCGCTGTTTTTTCGTGGATAATGCAGTTCCCCAGGCGTTGCTGGCGGATGTGGACGAGTGAGTCTTTAGGCGTACGACCGCTGAGCATCGGGTTCTATGTCCCAACTTCGACATCTGATACATACTGAAGTGTTTCACCTAGCACCAAATTAGATATATAAATATTCAGGCAAATCAGGCAATCCCAATGAGTTGGTACTGTGGTGATGGACTTTCCACTAATATAACTCGTAGTATGCTGGTACATGCCGAAAAATAACCGAAGTGAACTTGTTGTTCGAATCCGGAAGATCGGAACTCCGAGACCCTGTTCATACTCGACGGTATGGTTTATCGAATCAGGGGATGTAATGCAGGCCGAGTATTCTGATTTGCTGAAGCTTTCAAAGGAACATATTTTGCCCACATATTAGTACGGATGCAAAAGATTTCAAAGCTGTGGCAGGCATGAAAATAATATGTTCGCTTCCTGTAAATTCGCTTGAAAAGGAGATCTTTGCGGAATTTGTAGACTCGCTTCGTAACATTTGCTTGCACTTGGGCAACACTCAATGAGTGTCCAGATACGTTCAGCATGACGCGTTTAAGTGAAGCTGGGTGTTCATTTTTTCTAAGTTGCGTATAAGAGTTTTGCTTTCCTGTCCAATAGTCTGTAACTGGTCAGTTGGCATTTTCGTAATAAATATCTCCGCAGGGAAGGCATTTTTTCTTTAAGTTGGTGCCGTGCCCAAGATAAGGATCAAGTTTCCGTGGCCACAACTCTTTGCGGATGGGGATGTCCAAACATTCCTGCAGGATTTTGAGGAGGACGCGGATGCCGCCGGACTGGAGACCGATCAGAGCAAGTTCGCGACGCTGAAGATCCTCCTCGTGGGGTCGGACGAAGGCGAGAGTGTATGCTGCCAGAAGAAGTTCTTGGAAGATGGACTAGGCCTCCGCGAAGGAATTTGTTGCAGCGGAATTCGGAAGCCAGCCGACCTCTCTGGTGACAAAGTATGGCGCAATCAATGTTGATGGTTATCCAAGCGTTACCCTGAGGCTGGCCTGCGGATAAATGAAGCCACGACACAGCTCGCGCTAAGTCCAATGACACCGCTGGTTTATGAATTGGGTCACGGAGCAGTGAGCTCTCTGCCAAGAAATTGGCAAAGATCAACGATTGTGCTGTTTTCAATTCAAGGCGGTCACTACGGCAGTTTGTTTAAACGAGCAGCATACTACAGCCGGTTTGTTATGGATTTCTGCACGATCGCTGCAACCAGAGGACTTGCTCGGGCACAGTCGGAACTTTGAATGGACCAGAGAAGCTATTGTGCGTGTCAAAAGGCGGCTGTCGCACCATCAAACTGAATAGGTTCGGAGAGATTTTAACTGTTGCAACGGACGCTACTGATCGCGGTATCGGCGCAGACCTAAAGCAGCGGAATGTATTTATCGAATATGCAAGGCGCGTCCTGCCTAACGCTGACCGGAAGTATTCGACCATCAAGAAAGAATGTATAGCGATCTTCTGGGTCCTGGATAATTGGAGCCATGTATACTTGAGCAAGGATTTCATGTCAAAACGGGTCCCAACACCCTGGGGAGGATGGAGACCACCAGAGATGCTCGAAAAAGCTTGCGTGCTCCGCACTCCGACTGCAAGAGTACAACATCACAATCCACAATACCCATGGAACATAGGTGTTTATAAAGGTACTCATAAAGCCAGGAGGTAAGTTGAAACATTTTTGTAGACCCAGGTTGTTGCTCGGTTGCCTGAATCGCATATGCACATGTTGTTGGAATAGGTTTGAACAAATGATCAGTCATTGAACAAGCAGATCAAAACGGTTGGTCATACCTTGATTAGCACAAACTTTGTACCGCAGACCTATTAGAAGTTTGGTGGACACCTTTTTTGACACTATCGCTGTAAATTTGTAAGGCAAACTTCGATTCATAGGAGACGCACAGTATTAAATTCCAGGCACATGGAGCTTCAAGTATGCCTGAATATGATGCGTCCTTGTTCCAATCTTATTGCTTTTTTGTTCTGCATCGACCACGTTGCATGCTCGGAAGCCATCGTTGTCCACAACTGATCATCCATATGCAACAATAATCCGTCAAAGAACCGGGTTTACCTGGTCGCTGGTTCCAACACCCGGGAAAATTATCTACATCCAGTAGGTTTTCGTTGGGTTTTTATTGGCTTCAGACTCAAAAGTTTATCCAAATCCCGTAAGAAAGGGTTTCCAAAGTCGAATTTAGCAATAATGGTCCCCAAACAGTTATGTACTACTTACTTTTCAATACGGCTGTGATATGTCACTCGGAAAGGCGGTGGATAGAAGCCACAACTAATAGACACACTAATGGACACACATTTCGTGGCCTGTATTCGTTTTCGTCAGTAGTTCCTTGTCGTAACACGATATTAGGTTTTGGGTGGGGTCTATCCTACGGTCCTATTAAACTGAGATGTTACTGAGGTGCATAGTGTGATTCACGTTAATCGGAATCCGACTTTCGTCACCCAGAGGTTTTTATTTTTGCGCCATGTTACGTGAAATCATGGCCTGTGAGTGGAAGATATGGTGTTGTATAAAACATGAATTCAATGGTATTCGAGCCAGCACTAAGCATCTGACCAGTCATTTTAGCTAATTATATTAGAGAAACTCTACCGGGCTCCGCAGTACCGTAGTCTGGAGTAACCTGTTTTATGAAGCCCGACTCAGAAACCTCAACAAAGATCACTGCCTTAACAACAAAAGTGGCTGTTGTGGCGGAAGCACTTGAATTGCAAGTCAAAGTGAGTGGGTAAATCTGTACTACTTGGTGAGATCACGTAGCGTCTATTTGTAATAAACATAGAAATCCATCTTGGTCAAATTCGTTCGCCCGGTCGCCTATCCTATTGAAAATGTTACACAGACAGCCGCACATAACGAGTGCGGCTGTATCCATTCTTAAGATTCAGTGGGTAATAATTTATTGCCAATGAGTTTCCTTTCGTTGTTTGGCCTCGAACACGTCTCATTGTTGTTCCGTATTTCTCATGTACATAATTTTTGGTTTTGAGTTGCAGACAATTATGTGGTTTCATGTGTCATTTCAGGTGCCTTATCAAACTTCCTTTTGGTTGGTGCCGTTTCATGAGTGTAGAGGCCATAGAACCCAGATGCAATCAGAACATTCTGATGATGATGTTGATTATGATGAGTACTCGTTTCCGTAGCCTGAAAGGTAACACATTGATATCTACATGTCGTTTGATTGCATCATACGGTTGATGAGTTGGCGCAAATAGTAAGCGCACATTCTAGTAAGCTAAACATTTTCTAATGCATCCTGAGCAGAGGAAACCCTTCTAGGATTTAGTGCTACTTTTCATTATTTTATCCCAGAAACACGTTTACAGGCAAAGTGTTCCAAGACTACGAGCACGAGGATGTCTACAAGGGTATGCGATTTATTACCGTGGAAAAGCAAGTCCGTGTTCCGATGCGAAACAGCCAAGTGACACTGTGGATCAGAACACAATACAAACAGCAGGGCAGAATAATCCGCTTTACCATAGTACACAATGGTCAATACACTTGGACGAACACTAGTCATAAGGTCATAGAGTACACTCAGGCATCCCATGACTGAGTTTATCCTTCTGCTTTTGGCCTATCAAGTAGGTTAGAGTTCTTGTCAAAATAACCGCGAAATGTGCACGAAGACCCACACTGCCGAATAATTTCTCCGGGGAAATATCCTGTGATATCCCGAGTGATGCACCAACCAAACCAAGCAGCGTGTCCAGGACAGCACCTTCAGCTAAAGGATATCATAGATAGGAGATGCTCAGCTGTGATTCAGTTGAGTGCTGATGAGTTATATTCACTTCAAAATAGCAGTTATTTCATACGTATGTTGTATTCTCTAGCTACTGTGTTAGAGAGGACTACTTGTTAGTGCTTCGTGGTAGTCCATGTTCAACTCAACTGCCAACCCCACGCTTGGGTGGTAAATCCAAATGCCATGCTTGATAAACAGACCAACAATAGAATTAATCAGTTTTTAGCACACAGCGATCATCGTGAATAAAATATGACAGGATGATCGGCACATCTTAGGTTTCAATTAATTCTTAGGGTGAATGTGGATGGTCACTGGGAAGAGAGTGAATGTAGGGAACACCATCGTCACTGGAATAATTGGTCATGCATGTAAGATACCATGATATAATGTGAGCCTAATCGTTTGTATTTTGAAATTTGACTAACGTTCTACAACAATTTATCTTAGGTGAGCCCGAAGTTATATTTTCCGTCAACTATTGAACTTCTGGTTTGCTTTTCTGCTTTAAGCAGTTAAGTTAACAGATCTAATAAGGAAATGAACAGAAAGGTGGTTAAAAGCTTTTCCAATACTATGTTGAAGAAATTCAGTTTTTCCGATGACGCCTGTAGTTAGTTCGGACAGAGAAGGAAAGAGAGATGGCCATTAGAATAGGTGTTCACAGGTGATAAACTCAACTGCACTATAAAAAATTTTTTCTTAACTGGAAGAGCATTCGCGAAAATAAACTCCGATAAATCTGGCTACAGAACAACAGCAAATCAGGAACAACCAATCAAAATGTACTAAGGGTACCAGAAATCGGAGAGAGAACCAACCGAATTTGGAATGCCAGAATGCAACACATTAGAAGTCGGTAACCGATCAATCGGACCATGAACAAAAGGTCTTCATACGGAAACTACTTAAAGCATCAATCGGGTTCAGGGGGTGCCAGCTCCAACGCAGCGCAGTTTGAAATCGACCATTTGCACCGGGAGAAGTGTATGGTCCCTCCAGCCAGTCATAGCCCTATAATATCAGACAGGTATGGAGTAACTTCCAGTTCAACCACTCACTCATGATGTCACTTCGGTTGGTGATGAAACATTCGCAAGCTGAGGGCTACGAGCAGAGAACTGATGAACACTGTCCTGATCAACGACCCAGAAAGGGAACATTTCCAGATCAGATTTAGGTGAAAACATATGGCTTCTTTGATACCCAAGTTTGAAATGTAGGATCGCCTCACCTTGGTTACAATATTTTCCCTCAGTAGTGTATATCATTTCAGTAAACAGATGTAATCATGCCAACAAGACGTCTTTTCAAAAGACCTTAGTGTGACCGTTCCAACGGCAAGAGAATAAGTCCAGCTAAATGGAACACTGCTTTAAACCATCTTCATACATTGAAACCATCAGAACGAACCAACCAACAGACGTCCAAAGAATCAAATGTTCATCTGAGTATTCACGTGGCCATGCAAACAGCAGACTAGTGGAAGTTTATTCAGCCATTGAATATATCCAGCAGCGTGTACAAAACAATAATCTAAACTTCGTATTCGCAAACCTTCCATTTTCGCGGGGTTTTGTTTTGCCCCCTGTCTGTGGGAGCGCCTGCCAATAAGCTTCTCTTCAAGACCACCTTGCACATTCTGCCCATTAACAGCGGTCCTAATGACAACGTGTACATTTTTCTCCTCGGGACAGATATATTCATGGTGCTTCACATGACACCGTCAAATTAATTTTATTTTACAAAGTTTAAGGACGTTCGACTCACATGATTTTGTGGTCGATCCATTTAGACTGCTGAGCAAACGTAGACAACATAAACAAAGAACCCGGTCGTTTACGGTCACTCTTGACGCGTAGGTGATAGGAAGTTATCAGAAAATTCTCACTATCCTGCCAATCAATTTTGCCTCTGATCTTGCAGAGGGATAGGATAGAGACCAGCAAAAAAACTGGGTCCTATCATTGTAATTCGCGCTCCAAGATGGAGACCGCCTGATTCTCATCGTTACTCTCCTTGAATCGATGGTATTGATGTTCTTGTTATCATTTTCGGTTCAGGTCGCCTGAGTAGTTGTCTGGAGCTGTAAGTGTATCGGAATAATTGTGGTAGGCGAGCACCAAATCCTTTCCCCATCCGTTTTGATTCTTTAATTTTGAATAGGGCTTCAAATGAATATTGAATGCACGCAGGGAAGCGTCAATGTTGAAGGTGTTGAATTTCACCGGAACAGCAGCTACATCAGGCAATATATTCGTGGCTATCTTCGTCTACCGTAGGAGACCCTGATCAGCTACAGCTATGCGGGTAGACAGCATGGGGGATTTGGTATCCCAATTCTGAATGCAACAATCCCGATGCGGCGGAGTAGGTGTACTCAGTACTACGCAATGTGTTCAACCACTCTGCATTTGGCAAAATTGTCCGACATTTCAGCCTTCCGACGCGAATCCATGTTGCGTAGCATTTGGCAAAATTGTCCGACATCTCAGCCTTCTGACGTGAATTCATGTTGCGTGCGTAAACACCATGGAAGGGCTGATGGTTGCTCGGGGTGATAGTCTGCACAACAGCGTTCACGGTCACGGTTCACGAGCGTTGTTCGCTCCGTCTGTTGCTACCCGACGGTTTGTACTTACAGGACGAGTGTTTCCTCGGATATTTACCCACGGTATCCACCTTCGATGCAACCTGCTCATGGCTAGACTTGGAGCGCTCGGCATGGCTGTGGTGGCCGGACCATCACAGGTCATGTATACTGTGACCGACCGGTGAGTTTGTCAAATATTTTGCAATCCTGTTGGAAAAGACCTGACACTAATTTGGGCTCGTCATAATCAGGGTGCAAGGGTACTCACAAGCCGTCCACGTCGCCTGGGATACACCGTCTTCGAGGAGTTGTGAGCAGCTTCTTCGACTCATTTTGTCCAACCTGATATATTCGCTGTTCCGAGTCGTCGAGCAACTGTAGTAGACGTCAGCATAGTATCGGATAGGCGCGGGGTGACGGTGTGGAATGAGGATAAGCAGAAGCACGGTGCTGATTAATATTCCCCCGCCATGTTCTCAGCCGTGCTTGCAACCTGTCGTCATATAAACACTTCCGGTCCATCAACTGATGATCACCTCTTCCTGACTTATCTGCTCTCCTCAGTTCGCCCAGGCTGTTAGTGGACTGGGCCTTCCTACGGTCGCAGTCAGTGACATGTGTTCGCTTGCCAGTATCAACCTCATTTCGCCAATGAATATTTACTCGTAGTTGTACGTCCTCTTATGCCTTGTGTTCTGATTTTCAAAGCCACCATTCGTCCTCTGGGCTCCCTTGAAATGTGCACCTTTTGTCGATTTAGAGCAGCTAAAGTTGGAATTCATCATTTTTTGACGAGGCAACGCAAGTGAAAACAAGCTTACTTGTAAAATCATATGTTATTTTGTGTGCATCAGGCTCGGTTAAAACTGACGTTAGCAGATCGCTCCGCGTTGGACCATCTGACGTCATTCCTGTATCTGCTGCACCATACATTATACAGCGGTTCGGCAATGAAACGGTAGACAAAGTTATTTGACGCGATTAAATTCGGTGTTGACATGAGTTACAAACCTTGTGACTATGGAAATGTTTTTTGATTGGTGACGGAATTTGTTTCAACCAAAGTCCACATTAATGCTAACAGCAGTACATTCCGTGTAAAGGTCATTTTCGACTCATTCCGTCGTTTGTTGATAAAACCTATGATTGGAAAGCTGATGGCAACCAATGCCTTCGATTCGTAAGCCTAAATGCAAGTCAGCGGTCTGGCAGGAAACGACCATGCATTAACCTCTCTGCGGAACCAGGCGCCACAGGTTCCAACCCCATTCTAAAGGACCAGGACATTGTGTTCGACAGACACCTAGCCGTTCAGCGACCTGGGAAGATGGATTCGTGTATGTCGCTTGATCACCGTCCAATATACCTCAATGGGTGAATAAGGTGCGCAGACGGTCACACCACGATAAGTTCCAGACTCTTTGTGACGGGACCGCGATAGTAGCAAAACTTTATTCAGGCGCTTTCATCCTGGTTTTCTAAGGTGCGTATTGTTGATGATTCACAACTAGGATAAAAATGTTGCACAGTGATTCCCGGCCCTTCAGTGTTGATTGACTTCACAGAATGGTGTAAATCTCTCACTAACATGAGACATTAGGCAGGCTAGAGAAAGGATAGCTTCACTGGATTGAGAAACTTCCTCCTAGGAATTTGTCGCTCGGGGGGCCATTCAACACCCGGCCTTGACTTCACAGAATGGTGTAAATCTCTCACTAACATGAGACATTAGGCAGGCTAGAGAAAGGATAGCTTCACTGGATTGAGAAACTTCCTCCTAGGAATTTGTCGCTCGGGGGGTCATTCAACACCCGGCCACGTGGTGTGGTTTTCCGTCATTGAAGGACAAGTGGCGCCTTACCTTGTTTGAGTGAGAGCTAATCAAATCGATGACCAGCCACATGAGGTCAAACGGTTCAGTGCTGGAACTACCAGCCGTACCGTCATGGTTTCGCTTCGAAGCTACAGTAGTTTCGTGAGGGGCGCACTGCTGATAATCTCCAGCAAGGATGAACGGCTTCATAGTGCTTCTCAGGCTTCAGGCTTTAAATTCAAGAAGAACTACGCAACACGGATTCTCAAGATTTATCATGCTGTCAAAAAATTTTGATCGCACCCATCTAAGTATGGTTGTGAAATCTGTCTACAGCATAAATATCTTATCCGAAGAGATTCCAACATAGCATACTCGTGGATTTTGGATTACCCAACGCCCGGGACGTTTCTGGATAATTTAATCCAGTGCTCAAATTTACGGAGAAGGAACGCCCACCAATTACTTCAATTGATTGGTTTGTCATGTTATGGCGACATTATTTCGGACAACCTGCAGGGAACAACTTTGATGATTGCGATGATATGAACCTTTCCTTTGCCAACTCCACACCAGGTACTCGGTTCATGATAGCAACATAAGCATAAACGTATGAGAATCAGATAATGCTAAGCGTTCGTCTCACCCGCCGCGAGGCCGAATGCTCAATTCATGAGATTTACAGTGATTCAAAGTGAACCTCAGTGAGGGTGAAACACGTGTACAGTGCTAGCTGGTTTCATTTACCGGAAGAAATTAGGAAGAGATTTCCCTGAGTGGTTCTCTTATTGTCAACGTTGGAAATGTTCTCGGGGTTCCTCTGAGTTTGCTGGAGCTATTGATTTGCTACTTTTAAATCTCCTGTGTACTTTCGATTCGCAGTGTGATAAACGAAGTTCATAGACAAGTCTGTAATAAATGGTCATTTAGCTGATTCTAGACTCATATGGAGGCAAAGCGGCTCATCCCTGAATTTCGCGAATTTCGCGGATAACCAAGCAGCTACCTCGGTGACACCACTGTTTTAATCTAAATTTTACTCGGCGGGTTTTCGCAGAAAAATCACGTCGGAATTATTAGTTACTCAAACGGTCCCGGCACTAAAATTTATTTCCTCAGGCCGTGAGAGCGATCTGGATATTGAAATCATTCAGTCGGAATGAAAACAGCGCATCTGGTTGACTTCTTCCAAGACAGACAATTAGAGCGTCTGGTTGGCACTGTCCTACCAATGAAACATTTTATGTTAAAAAAGACCCCGAAACAGTTCTTTGCAGCGATCCCTAATTGGCTTGCAAATGTGGAACTGAGGCCAAACACACCAGGGGGATATCCATTCAGCTTAAATATTTGGCGGTCCCAACGAATGGTGAGATGTTTCCGAATGCTTTTTTTAAGTTTTGTAACACCATACATATTGGTGTGCTCGGACCTGGTGTTCACATCCGGGAGCATGCGGGCCATATCCACGTAGATAGGAACTTGCCAATCAATTGCTCGCAAGTGTAGAAGTTCTTGTTTACATAGCGGATGTTTGAAGCTTTGATTTCTTTCATCTGAGATGAAACGGGAGAGGACCAGTTCGTCTCCATGGTTAGCGGGTCCTTCATTGGAACTGCGACTCACATCGGTGGACAATCACTTGGGGATTTTAGACGAAACTCACCAATAATCCACTCATTTTGTTTGAATCAGCGTTACCTCTTGCAGGAGACGCAATTTCCCTAAGTGTGTATTCATTAAAGTAAATGGAAGGTACTGCCAAAAATGTGGACGTAGAATTTCATTGACAAACGCCTTAAGATCAGTCAAAGGCCTATACCTCTTACTTCAATCAACGAACCATTCTGGCCAATGGTGCACCAACCTGAAATATGTATCGTTTAGGCCCGGGCCTGTGATGAGCGCAGTATTCATGAAGATGATTTTCTCTGCTGCCGCTGAACGGTGTGCAGACATTACCACGTCTTGAACTCAAGAAGCTACCTATTCGTAAAATGGGAGTGGTGTTTCATCAGCGAGATCGGTTAGATGAGTTCATGATATTAGAATTAAGTCAAGGCTCCAAATATGCAGTGAAATTCATGGAAAGTTTAGCGATGCCCTACTTACCCATAATGATGTTCTGAGGAATATATTTCGGCGGTAATTTGCATTAAGGTGGCAACATTCAGCTGTCAGCATTGGGGAAGTCGCTGGAGAACAGGGATGATTCAGCAGTGGACAACCTGAATAACAAAGTGGAGCGACACGCTTGTAGCCATCAACACGGAGTCGTGCAGGCCGAGCAAACGGGCCGAGGTTACAGGTTTGGCATGTCTGGCCACGGCCAGTTTCAAAGAACGTCGTCGCAAACCACCTGAAACTTTGGATAACTCCTGCATTTTCGGGTGGGTCTCGATAAACGCAGAGACATAGTTCACCGTATTAAAGGGGGATTCAATTGACTCTTCCATCAAAACCGAATTCGTGTGCACATAAGACTCGTTATTGAAATATTCTTACTACAGTTAAGTGGTTTGCTCGGGAATATACCTTAAGAATTCCACAAGTAGTAGACCTTGTCGGAATACCGTCCCTTTGTCGACACATTTCGTCGTCGAAGCGGACTGAAGTAATGCAGGATACCGTTCTACACAATCAGAACGTGAGAGAATTATTAACGTTCCGTGTGGTAATAATATTTTCGTATCAGACGAGAGCTTTTTAACAAGGTTAAACTGCATCACATTTTGTAGAAAATAGCTTTCGGAAATTTAAGTTAACTTAGAAGGTCAGGATATCTAATTGGTTTGGGCTCGAAAGTACTGACCATTTTTGGAATCCAGCGTCGGCATCTTGACTTTTCCTATCCAGGCTTTGGCGATTGCACAATCCTTGTCCTTCCCTCGTACAATGTGGCGGCTGCATGCCAAAACGGCGCTGAGGCTGAATTATTACTATAACCATCATGGTCTCAATATGAACACTGCTACTTCATCAACAGGAATTGCAGTGGATTATCTTCACCAGTAGAGTTAGGAGGATTTGACATGTGAACGCAACTCAACATCACAAATGATGAGGCCACTTCTTACGAGAAGTCGTAAGATTCAACGCACACAGATTCAAGTCACCACCAGACGCCCGAAATTCAAAGTGACTCCCCTGTTCATGTAGGTACTCTAAATTCTGAAGTCTATTTTCATTAAAAAGGAAAATACGAATAATTTTCTCTTATAATTTCAGTTTCATTGGTTTGTAATGTTTTTCATATCGCCTTCTGAGAGAAATGGGAAAGGAAGTCTTGCTGCGCGTAACCTGCAATGCGGAAATTGAAAATTAAAATGACAAAAAATAGTGAAATACCGGAGCAACATTAAACTGATTTGAAAGAACCCATTCAATGATTTCAATATCGTGTATGTGTAATTTCAGCCAGGTGCGTCATGAGACCATCAATCTACGCAGTGAGTGAATATCCATATTTGAGAAGTCGGATCTTGAGCCCGGTTAATTTTGTCAACTTTCGTGCTGATCTACTGTAAATACACTACTTCGCCGGATGGTTTGTAGGACAGAAAACCGTATCAATGTCTCCATGGTCCAAAGTAATCAGCAATTGTAGTTATGAAGGCAGGTACTAAACAAAATCATTGTGAATAATCAGCTTGTTTTGTCGCAAGTGAACAGAACACAATGAAATGATCGACATTTGTCCTAAAACACACCACAAATTACCACTGTGCACATACTGTTGTATAAAGTTTGCGCATATGATCAGCCATTCAAAACGCTGAACAAGTTTTTCCGATGATACATCGGTTGGCAAAAACTGTCTACCAGAGTGCTATTAGTTTTGTGGTGGATAGCTTTTTCACACCATCGCCGTACATATTTAGGACAAAGTTCGATTCCCAGCGGGAGTACATTGTAAAACTCCAGAAAGATGAAGCTTCAAGTAACCCTGGATAAAACGCGTTGTTTTTCGCTTCTTATTGCGCTTTTGTTCTGCACCCACCGTGTAGCTTGTTTGGAAGCCGCCGGTGTCCACAATCTGTCATCCATATTTAACAACCAGCCGTCAAAGAACTGGGTTGTCCTTGTCGCTTGTACCAACACCTGGGAAAGTTATCGACATCAAGTATGTTTCGGTCAGAATTTTCATTGTTTCGATTGCCGAATTCTTCTGAAGACCACACGAAATGGTTTTCAAATGTGAAATTTGCACTAATGGTACCCCAAACAGATGTTTTCTAACCAAGTATCTACCTGACTATGACGTTTCACTGAAAAAGACGTTTGGGCAAATCCGAAACTAATGGGTGCACATTTCTTGCCCTGTATTCGTTTACGACACCAGTTCTTTGTCGTGCTACGATATTTCATTCCGTGACTGGTCGATTCCATGGACCCAGTAAACTCAAATGACGCTGGGGTGCGTACCATGAATAATGTTAATCGGAGACAAATACCGTCATGGAAAGTGTTTCACGTTGCGTTATGTTATTTGAAATCGCTGCCACGAGAAAAAGGTATGCTGTTGCATAAAAAAATCGAGGAATTTAATGATCCTCAAGCACCACCGCTTATCAGACCTTGCTTCGTAACTTGATCATATTAGAGTAAAACTCGCACTACCGTCAATTATAGTGACCTGATTAACAACCCGGGTCACAGAAAGCTAACAAAAGTCCACCCCCGCTGCAGCGACACCAGCTGCTACGCCAAACACATCAATTTCGAGAGCGCCGGAATCGCCGTGCAATATGAGGAAATAATACTACACTACTTGGTAAAATCGAGTGAACGCCACTCTGATTAAATACACCCGTTCCTCTATACCCTTTTTGCATGGGATTATATGAGAATCGCATGCAAAAAATTTGCGCATATTGAATGCGTGTGTACAATAATAAGATTCAGTGGGTACGCATTCCATCATTCTGACATTTGGAGAAATCAGAAGCCTTGGTTTACACAACCACTGGAAGCCCGGAATCGCGCCTCCCGTTCTTAGACACTGTCTTCGAATAAAATATGCACATGAAAAAATTCTTGTCACGAAGGAAGTCGAGCTAATTTCTAGGTGACCGATACACTCCCTTAGGGTCACATCGAATCAACTCAGCTCGTTTAGAGTGTTCCATCCGCCCAGGAAAAGCAAATCAATTAGACAAACAACCACAAAGTATTTCACCACCATGTTTAATCGGAGATATTTCGAGTTGGTCAGGACCAGCCGCCTGATCGCTCTTGAATTAGAACATGAAATGATTATTTCTGAAGCATTTGGAAGTTCCCCATTCATTGTCGGGACTCCAGTTGACAGACTGCATATAATCGGTCAATTAGTTGTGGAAAATATTTAATCTTGCGTTTGGTCATGCATACTAGGGCTTGCTTGGTCCATGGTAGGCCTCTTTGAATTTGTTTCCATAAAATTTCTCAACCGCAGCAGTGCTTTTTCAAGAAGTCATAGCGTTCGTTGAGTGATATTGTGCTCTCTGCTCGGATGAAACCTGTCCAAGTTTTGCAGAAATTTAGATCGTTGGCCGAGATCCAGTACTTGCATTTAGTTTGTTTACCATTCCACAATAGTGATGCTCAGTACCTTAAAGACAGTAGGGGTTCACATCAGAAGTCCCGAGGACCGGGAGGGACGTCAATTTTGATTCTGTTAGGCTTGTCCAACCTCAGGTTTCCAAGACTTCCCAATAGTCAGCTGAGATGTGTGCATCATTCAAATGCGGCAATCGCTCGAAGAAAGCGAAAAAAATGTCGTTCGGTACCTTATTACACTGGTGTTCTAGAAATAGCAACGCCGCACATAGCTAATATCGGTGTTGTCCGTCTGTACTGCGGGTTAGTTTTTGTGAAGGAGCGCCATAGGGCGAGGCGGCTTTGGTTGTTTAGGAAGTTACTCATACCCATCTTCAACATGTTACTAATTCAGGCGTCCCCCGTGGTCCGTGAATTCCACTTCGGTTCTGCACCTATCTAAATGAGTCACGGAAGCGCTACGTCTGCCTACATGCGCTTTTATGTCTTTGACAACCACAGTATTATGCAGGCTTTTACTGGTTATCCTCCAGGTTGCTGCAAAGAGCTATCATCGATGCCGTTGACCATTCAATGAGAAACTCTACGTTCAGCTGACTTAGATCAATACCAGCCACAGTTGTAAAAGCAGCAGCGGCGCCGGAGAGGAGCGTAATTTAGAGCCAGCGGAATATAATGTATATATCAGTATGTCAATCTCGATGGGAACTTAAATCGGTAAAGCGGGAAGCCTGTGCAGCGAACAAGGATGCTGTGCAAACCCTGAAGATTAATACAAGAACTAGGAAATAATATCGGATCGTCTAAAGCTGTAGCGACTAAACTAAACGCGGATATTGTAGTTCAAGAAGATGAAAATAAAAACGGTTCCGTCAGATATTAAGATTGTGCCTGGGTCGGTGTCGATACCACAATTTGATTAATTTGAGAATATAGGATATATGCGGGAAAAGGAGAGAAGGAGAGCATCTGTTGTACTAACTTTCGCTCACTCATCATTGAAATTAGGCTGTGATGCCATCAGTGAGAGAACGAGTGCACTTAACCGAGAAGTTAGTTATTCGCAAACCTTAAGCGGCTCCCACCTACTGAACAGAAAATATGAAGGGATTTTTGCGTCGCAAATACACTACAGAGTGGGTTGTTGGGACGCACAAACCCTCAGGCCTCTGTGACGTCGAATTTGTCTCGTAAAGAGCCAGATACAGCATACCTTCAGGTCGGGTGACGATAATGGAACAGGCGAAAAAAACATTCTTAGAGGGGATTTCAGGAGTTCGTTTCATCCTAAAGGGTCGTGGACGAAGCATCTTCCAAGACCAATGGTGTTATCCCTGGTCATTAGGATGATCCCAGTTCTAAGTTAGACACACAGTAGGCCAAGAAAGGACTGACTTCCGTCCCTTGGTCGATGATGCATTATTAATGTTATACGCATAACGATTTAAAGAAGTCAGCATGTTTAAAAGTCAGCCTGGATACTGTCGTAAAACCCGATGCAAAATCTCATGATCAACTATTATCACCCTTTTATTCTTTTGAAAAAACAGATTGGTCTAATGGAAAATTTTGTAAGATTTTCCCTACCCGGATAAACAGCTGTTCCTGATAACATTGGATGGTGATGGAGATTGACGACTTTGGAAGCTATCCAGCCGGTGATATTGATGACTTTTCAACATTTCTTCCCGACGAATCAGCAATGCATTTTCGGGATAAATTTCGATACCTAATTTACACCATTGTAATGCAAAATTGACGCAGTCTATTTGAAATCCACAGTGGCATATGGAAGGGGGGTTTAAATGGATATCGCGAAAGCATTATTTGAGGGCTGCTGTGCAAGCAATGAAGGAAACTTATCTCATGTGATTGTGTCCAAAGAAACTGATAAACCCAATGCAGCGAAACAGTATTCACAATAATCTTAGATTTACCACAATTATGACGAATTGAACAGTTTTCGTTTCATGGAGAAATCCCAATCAAACCGCGTTCCCAAATGGGTTGCAGCGCAAGCTAATCAGTTGCTCGTGACCAATCGGTCGGCCTGCTAGTGACTGCCGGGATGTGGTAGGTTCGGGACCCTCCGGAGATCACACTATAGATGATTCTCAGTAAGGATACATCAATTGCCTCACATAATGATTAAATCACGATTTGAAACCTCAAACATTGTACTCCAGCTCCGAGGCAGCCAAAATTAATAACTAGTTAGTTGCCGTGCACAAATTCAAGCAAGAAACTAACGGGACACAAGCGAATATGTCAGAATCAACATATTGGACAGGGATAGGGCATTCAAATGTTTTTTAGACCTGTTACTCCACTAAGTATGCAGAATCCTAGGAACTCCGCTTGCAATCATTTGCCTCTATGTTACACTCCGCCTGTTACCACTCATTTACTGTTATTTATATTTTCCTTCAGGCGAACGTTTATCACGCCTATCACATTTTGCGTGCAAGCAAAATTCCAGCGGAGAATATAACTACCATCGCCTACGACGATATCGCCAACAATCTCAAGTAAATATTACGAACAATGTTTGTCATATGATATTAATTAGATGGTAGAAATCGCTATCCGTTATTCGGTTTTATATTCTCCTATTTCTGAGTCGTAAATTTCACGTATACAAACTATGAATATAATTGGGTCAAAGAAAACTGGTTCAATGCGTCACCGGAGATTTATCATTAAGTTTCCAACTTTTAATGACATTTCATGACACCATACTGTATTTACGCTTATTCAATCACCACAACTGATACCAGCTCAAAATGCAATAATTCCAGTATATCCTACCTGGTGAATATGAAATTTCATCTTCTTTTCGATTGTCAGTAATCTGAAGTCAATTACATCGATGCCAAGATGTTGTTTAAGGACATCATCCGGCTGACGATTTGGAGCAAGTTTTAGGGGCACAACCTAATAGACTTATCATTTTGTAAAACAGCCAATTGCTAGGATTCGCGGCGGAAACTTTCGAAAGATTTTTTTTTGCTTGGAGGCTGCAATAATTGGAAGTCATTCACTGGCTAATTAAATTACATACAAGTGCAGTGGGTGAGGGTATGCTCACATAATTTGTTACTACAGGTGTTTCCCTGTAGATTTACATAAGAAAACTACATTTTCACTTAGAATGTGTAATGTTCTATGTTTCCTACCTACCGGATTTATACATCAGGTATAACTTATGTTGGAGTGTCATATGGTTCCATAGGGAACCTACGAACATTTCATTTCCTCTGTTTGACATTTATGGTAATTTCTTCATCCTTTTATTCCAGGAATCCGTTCAAAGGCAAAGTGTTCCATGACTACGAGCACAAAGATGTTTACAAGGGTGTGGTAATTGACTATCGTGGAAAAGTATGTTCATGCGTAGCAATTAAATTAATTTGTTCACCGTGTAACACAAGGTGCAAGTAACATGACACTGCGTATTAAGACACAATATCAACCGTAGGGCATCCTAGGCAGTTTAACTACGTTACATAATAGTAAATTTGCTTGAACGAACACTAGGTGATAGAGAAAACTCAAGCAGCCCACGACCGAGTTTACACTTCTGCTTGTGGCCTGCCAAGTAAGCTTAAGGTGTATTAACGGAATTTTCACAGTCTGGTTCTCCGCACGAAGCTTTCAAGCTAGGGTTCCTGTCAAACGAAAAATTAGGGGTGTTTAGCGTGTACAAGTGCCTGAAACCAGATACAAATCTTCGTTCGTGAAGTGTATGCGTCGACTGTCTTCTGGAAATTGTGGTGACTCCTGGATTCGCCATTGACATGCACCATTCGGTGGACACTGAGTGAGTATTGACTTTGTTTTAAACAGAGTTCGTCTTGGAAACTAGCCATGCCTGTCGACCACACCAAAAATCATGTTTTAAGTTTCCACCATTTAGCAACCGTCCCGATAGTAGTCTGGGTGAAGATGGAGAGCAGACCCTAGATTTCCAATTCTTTGCTAGAGGGTAAGTGGATGCCTACTGACAGTAGAATAAGCGTGGAAAACACCAGTGTCACAGATATAACTCATTATGAGTGTTTATCTGTTTCAGGACGTCAAACCGTATATCTTCACGAATGTACTGAAAGACGATAAGAAACTTGAAAAAAGGGGAGAAAGTTATGGAAATGTGAGTTTGCGCGGAAGTAGACAATTCTGATGCATACGCTAATGACAGCCAGAATTATGGTGTTGCAGTGCAGCCTTTTTCGGATTTGCAAAACGCATGTTTCGTATTCTCGTAAGATATGTGGTACATAATCCCCATAATTAAAGCAACTGTGGTGCAATTTGTAATCACCCGCTCTTTATGCGTGTTAACTAATTCAGAGTTTCCAATCCAGCACGTAGTTTGTTGAGATAGAGAAAGAAGGATAGTCTTTATAATAGGTAATCAAGGGCGTTAAAGTCCCTTGCAAAATAAAAACAGTGTTATCAACGAAAAGAGCCATCAGTTAAACAAACTTCGGAAAATCAGGCTACAGCATAACAGAGAATCAGAGCGAACCAACCAAAATTAACCACTAAAACCAGGAGTCGGATTGAGAAGGAGACCATGGCACAACAGAAATTGGTAATCGATCAATCAGACAATGAACAAATGGTCTTGAGAGAGAAAATCTTCGAGTTCAGAGAATGCAGATCATATGAAGCAACTACATTTTCAGGCAGAACAAATCGTTAGGCATTTTCTGGGAATACAGCGGACAGATGAGCATTCTCTTGATTAACGCATAATATCAGACAATTATGGAAGAACTGCCGACCCAACCATTCACTCATGCTGTCACTTCGGTTGGTGACAGAACATTTGCAAACTGATCACCAGGATCAGAGGACATATGAGCATCCTCTAGTTCAACGACCAACAAATGGAAAGTATGGCTTCGTGGATGTCCATGTTCGAAATATGGGATTGTCTCACCTTGATCATAATATTGTTCTTCAGTAGTGAATACACCACGGGGATAATTTCATAAACATAATTATGCTGCAAAGAGCGTGATTTGGAAACGGCTGAGTGTCACCGTTCCAATGACAAGAGGATACAACTAGCTAAACTGGAAAACTGCCAAAGGAGCTACTATTTCGCGTGATACAACAGCAAACCAACAGGCGTCCGGAAAATCCACTTTTAATTCCCATATTCAAGTGGCCATGCGAAAAGCACACTAATGGAAG
>NW_008752296.1:57369-65421 GCF_000715545.1 Opisthorchis viverrini
CGTCTGCCTACATGCGCTTTTATGTCTTTGACAACCACAGTATTATGCAGGCTTTTACTGGTTATCCTCCAGGTTGCTGCAAAGAGCTATCATCGATGCCGTTGACCATTCAATGAGAAACTCTACGTTCAGCTGACTTAGATCAATACCAGCCACAGTTGTAAAAGCAGCAGCGGCGCCGGAGAGGAGCGTAATTTAGAGCCAGCGGAATATAATGTATATATCAGTATGTCAATCTCGATGGGAACTTAAATCGGTAAAGCGGGAAGCCTGTGCAGCGAACAAGGATGCTGTGCAAACCCTGAAGATTAATACAAGAACTAGGAAATAATATCGGATCGTCTAAAGCTGTAGCGACTAAACTAAACGCGGATATTGTAGTTCAAGAAGATGAAAATAAAAACGGTTCCGTCAGATATTAAGATTGTGCCTGGGTCGGTGTCGATACCACAATTTGATTAATTTGAGAATATAGGATATATGCGGGAAAAGGAGAGAAGGAGAGCATCTGTTGTACTAACGTTCGCTTACTCATCATTGAAATTAGGCTGTGATGACATCAGTGAGAGAACGAGTGCACTTAACCGAGAAGTTAGTTATTCGCAAATCTTAAGCGGCTGCCACCTACTGAACAGAAAATATGAAGGGATTTTTGCGTCGCAAATACACTACAGAGTGGGTTGTTGGGACGCACAAACCCTCAGGCCTCTGTGACGTCGAATTTGTCTCGTAAAGAGCCAGATACAGCATACCTTCAGGTCGGGTGACGATAATGGAACAGGCGAAAAAACATTCTTAGAGGGGATTTCAGGTGTTCGTTTATTCCTAAAGGGTCGTGGACGAAGCATCTTCCAAGACCAATGGTGTTATCCCTGGTCATTAGGATGATCCCAGTTCTAAGTTAGACACACAGTAGGCCAAGAAAGGACCGACTTCCGTCCCTTGGTCGATGATGCATTATTAATATGTTATACGCATAACGATTTAAAGAAGTCAGCATGTTTAAAAGTCAGCCTGGATACTGTCGTAAAACCCGATGCAAAATCTCATGATCAACTATTATCACCCTTTTATTCTTTTGAAAAAACAGATTGGTCTAATGGAAAATTTTGTAAGATTTTCCCTACCCGGATAAACAGCTGTTCCTGATAACATTGGATGGTGATGGAGATTGACGACTTTGGAAGCTATCCAGCCGGTGATATTGATGACTTTCCAACATTTCTTCCCGACGAATCAGCAATGCATTTTCGGGATAAATTTCGATACCTAATTTACACCATTGTAATGCAAAATTGACGCAGTCTATTTGAAATCCACAGTGGCATATGGAAGGGGGGTTTAAATGGATATCGCGAAAGCATTATTTGAGGGCTGCTGTGCAAGCAATGAAGGAAACTTATCTCATGTGATTGTGTCCAAAGAAACTGATAAACCCAATGCAGCGAAACAGTATTCACAATAAGCTTAGATTTACCACAATTATGACGAATTGAACAGTTTTCGTTTCATGGAGAAATCCCAATCAAACCGCGTTCCCAAATGGGTTGCAGCGCAAGCTAATCAGTTGCTCGTGACCAATCGGTCGGCCTGCTAGTGACTGCCGGGATGTGGTAGGTTCGGGACCCTCCGGAGATCACACTATAGATGATTCTCAGTAAGGATACATCAATTGCCTCACATAATGATTAAATCACGATTTGAAACCTCAAACATTGTACTCCAGCTCCGAGGCAGCCAAAATTAATAACTAGTTAGTTGCCGTGCACAAATTCAAGCAAGAAACTAACGGGACACAAGCGAATATGTCAGAATCAACATATTGGACAGGGATAGGGCATTCAAATGTTTTTTAGACCTGTTACTCCACTAAGTATGCAGAATCCTAGGAACTCCGCTTGCAATCATTTGCCTCTATGTTACACTCCGCCTGTTACCACTCATTTACTGTTATTTATATTTTCCTTCAGGCGAACGTTTATCACGCCTATCACATTTTGCGTGCAAGCAAAATTCCAGCGGAGAATATAACTACCATCGCCTACGACGATATCGCCAACAATCTCAAGTAAATATTACGAACAATGTTTGTCATATGATATTAATTAGATGGTAGAAATCGCTATCCGTTATTCGGTTTTATATTCTCCTATTTCTGAGTCGTAAATTTCACGTATACAAACTATGAATATAATTGGGTCGAAGAAAATTGTTTCAATGCGTAACTCGAGATGTACCATAAAGTTTCCAACTTTTAATGACATTTCACGACACCATACTCCATTTACGCTGATTCAATCACCACAACTGATACCAGCTCAAAATGCAATAACTGCAGTATACCCTACCTGATGAATATGAAATTTCAACTTCGTTTCGATTGTCAGTAATCTGAATTACTAACATCGATGCCCATATGTTGTTTAAGGGCATCATACGGCTGCTTTGGAGCAAATAGTAAACGGACAGCCTAATAGACTTATCATTTTGTAATACAACCAATTGCTGGGATTAGTGGCGGAAACATTTGAAAGATTTTTTCTTGCTTGGAGGCTGTAAAAATCGGAAGTGGTTCACTGGCTAATTAAATTGCATTCAAGTGCAGTGGGTGAGTGTATGCTCACATAATTTGTTACTACTGGTGTTTACCTGTATATTCACATAAGAAAATTACCTTTTCACACAGAATGTGTAATGTTCTACGTTCCCTACCTACCGGAATTGTTGTGGGATATATATACACCAGGTATAACTTAATTTAGAGTGTGCCACACTGTTCCATACGGAACCTACGAACATTTCGTTTCGCATATTTGACACTTATGGTAATTTCTTGATTCTTTTATCCCAGGAATCCGTTCAAAGGCAAAGTGTTCCATGACTACGAGGACAAAGATGTTTACAAGTGTGTGGTAATTGACTATCGTGGAAAAGTATGTTCATGCGTAGTAATTAAATGAATTTGTTCACCGTGTAACACAATGTGCAAGTAACATGATACTGCGTATAAAAACACAATATCAACCGTAGGGCTACCTAAGCAGTTTAACTACATTACATTTGCTTGAACGAACACTAGGTGATAGAGAACACTCAAGTAGCCCACGACCGATTTCATACTTCTGCTTGTGGCCTGCCAAGTAATCTTACAGTGTATTGACGGAATTTTCACAGTCTAGTTCTCGGCACGAAGCTTCTAAGCTAGCGTTCCTGACAAACCAAAAACCACGGGTGTGTAGCGTGCATCATTGCCTGAAACCAGACAGAGATCTTCGTTCCTAAAGAGTATGGTCTAGTTCTCGGCACGAAGCTTCTAAGCTGGCGTTCCTGACAAACCAAAAACCTTGGGTGTGTAACGTGCATCATAGCCTGAAACCAGACAGAGATATTCGTTCATGAAGAGTATGCGTCGAATGTCTTCTGGAAATTGTGGTGTCTTCCGGATTCGCCATTGAAATGCAGCATTCGATGGACACTGAATCAGTATTGACTTTGTTTTAAACAGAGTTCGTCTTGGAAACTAGCCATGCTCGTCGACCACATCAAAAATCACGTTTTAAGTTTCCATCATTTAGCAACCGTCCCGATAGTATTCTGAGTGAAGATGGAGAGCAGACCCTAGATTTTCAATTATTTGCTAGACTGTAAGTGGATGGTTACTGGCAGTAGAATAAGTGTGGAAATCACCAGTGTCACAGATATAACTCATTATGCGTGTTTATCTGTTTCAGGACGTCAAACCGTATATCTCCACGATGGTAATGACAGGCGACAAAAGACTTGGAAAGGAAGGGAATAAAGTGTTGAAATGGTTAGTACGCGTGGAAGAAGACATTGCTGATGCGCTTGCTGATCACAGCCGGAATTGGCAGGTGAGCGTTTTCGGATTCACGAAACGCGTGTTTAGTATTCTCGTAAGCCATGTGGTACATAATCTCTTTAAGTAAAGCTCCCTGAGGGTAGTCAAAACAGATTTGCCACACTGCAAATGAATCCAGGTTTATCAATTCTACACTGTAGGCAATTATCATATCGTGGGCATCAATCGCCACTGTTAACAATTTCCGTAAATATTCAGATAGGCTCAGTTGTGAATGGTCAAACATTTGCCCCGTCCTGTACAACTAGGGGTTTGTCGATCTTCGTTTGCTCGGATTCAAGATTTGATTTTGCTGATTGTGTTGCCTCAAACCTGAATAATGGATAATCGAAATATACTAGCAGTTCCTTTGACTGGTTGAATGCTAGATCCTCAATTCCTGGTAATAATCTCAGCTTTTAAAATACCTGCCTCGCTTTAGGTTGCGTGTGATTTGATAACGTCACTGTTCATCTTTTGAGAATCTCTTCACGGTTTCTTGAACCGAATATGAACATAAATGAAACACCCGGCTTACGGAAGCAAGCCATGAGCCCCAAAAACGTGTGTTCACTTACAAATCATAAATATCCCATTCCGTCATCTATACACTGTATGGAATCGGAATTGCCACTCACTCCGGGACCACCCAATCGTTGCGCGTGTTAATCGATTCGGAAATTCTGATCCTGCAACTCGTTTGTTGAGATTGGGAAAAGTCACTTGCAAGATGAAAAGAGTGTTATCACCGCAAACTACTTTCACGCAAACAAACTTCGGAAAATCAGGGTGCAGCACAAAAGTAAATCAGAACTTTCCACTAAAATGAACTACAGAAATCAGAAGTCGGATTGTGAGCTAATCATATGTGAGAAAGGCAACCATGTCACAATAGTAATCGGCAACCGATCACTCAGACCATGAACAAACGGTAACACAAAAGAAAATCAGAACTTACCACTAAAATGAACCGCAGAACTCAGAAGCCGGATTGTGAGCTAATCAAATGTGAGCCAGGAGACCGTGTCCCAATAATAATCGGCAACCGATCAATCAGACCATGAACAAACCGTACGCAGACAGAATACACTGGACGTCAGGAAATGCAGATAATATGCAGCAACCACATTTTCAGACATAATATGCCGTTGGGCATATTCTGGGGATACAGCGGACAGATGGAAGAACTGTCGATCCAATCATTCACCCATGATAACACTTCGGTTGGTGACGGAACATTTGCAGGCCGATCATCGGGATCAGAGTGCAGATGAGCAACGTTTTGTTCAAAGACCAACAAACCCAACATATGGATGGATTCGTGGATGTCCGTGTTCGGAACATAGGTTCGTCTCATCTCGATTATAATATGATTTCTTCGTCGTGAATAAACCATGGATTTATTTTCATAAGCCAATTTAATTGGGATGGTCAGTCCGGGATTTGTAAACGGCTGGGTTTCACAGTTCCAATGGCAAGCTGATAAGACTTCCTAAAGTGGAAAACTGACTTCTACCACCATGGCGCCACAAAGGTGCTACCATTTTGCGTGATACAACAGCAAACCAAACGGCGTTCAAAAAGTACATTTTCCACTTCCATATTCATGCGGCCATACAAATAGCACACAAATGGGAGTTAATTTATCAACTGATTATATACAGTAGCGTGTACCTAACAATATTCTGACCTGCGTTTTCGTTATCCATTTACTTCGTTCGTGTTGAGTGCTCGAGGGATAGGCAGCACAGGAATTGTGCAAATGAATAACTGAAAGTTGAAAATATTTTTCCTAAACAACATAATCGTGTGCCACAGACAGAAATGTATTGTGGAATTTTTATACCTTTCTGATTTCCGTAATCATCAGTTGGTCAATGCACTTTACGGTACAACATAGCTTCTGCAACCTATGAAATCCCCACATTTTTGGGAACGTTACAATGGAGTTTCCGTTTCAGCGTCCTTTTTTGTTTTGCTTTCCTGTGCGCAAGACCGCCACCCAATAAGGTACTAAACTCGATCACCTTAACTTTCCCGTACACTTGCAGCGGCCCTGATGAAAACGTTTTCAACTATTACACTGGCCATGCTTTCCGTAACTATATTACCTTCCCGGAAGGAGATGTAAGTTTTGATATAGCACACGGCCATTCAATAGGAGGCTAAATTGTGAATGCAGTGAAGATGCGAATTGTCACACGTGGTTCTTTATAAAACAGTTTATAGTTACAACCAACATAGACATTCCCCGAATGATGGAAGAGAAGCTACCACGTTCGGGCGTCTCATTCTCTCAAGTTCGGCAGGCTGCGTGAAGGTGCCATATTTATAAAATTACATAGATTTCGTTTGTTTCAGTTCAAGGTTGCTCAACACACATGATTCAACGGTTGATCCCTTTAGACAGTTGAACAAGCCTTGGTAGGACAAACAAAGAACCTCTTCGTACACGGTCACTCAGGAGGCGTTGATGGTATGAAGGTAAGTTGCTCTCATTTTTACGAGTCGGGGGATAGCGCGAATCACTGCTGGTATCAATAGGTCCTCGTGTACTATGTATGAGATTGCAGTCTGTGACGAGCAGTCGGGAACACAATTGCTCCATCCGTATTGGGAATCATCAGTGGTGCGCACTGTAGTTGCAAAATTTAAATGTCTGGCCATGGGGGCCAACCGACAGCCTGATTTAGCCGCAGTCGGCCATTATGCTACACCCCCATCATTCAATCCAGGATACCACATCACCACTGACTTACTTTTGGAATTACATCTCATAGAAAAGTCATTCGTTGTTTCTTCCGTACTGATTACTGTGCGTAAGTAGTGAGACGACATTCGAATTATTTCAATTAAATGGAAATCATTCTAAATTTTCGGCAAACGTGATTAGGGCTAGAAGTATCTCCACAAATTGTCTTCACCAACAGGATGTCATATCACTTCTCAACGAGCAGTACACGAGTTATGCTGCTATTTACTTATCTCAAGGCTGCATTTTTTCTAGTGCGGACATACTGTACAGGGGTATCATTTGCATTTTCCAAAAAACTCAATAATCCTCCACCAATAATCTTTCCAGCTCACGAATTTTCTTTCTTGCCTTGTGACAGCTCAATGCCGCGCAACTGAATGATGTCGTCCTCCACTTGCATAAAAAGAAAAGTATAATAAACTCGTGTTTACATGGATGATTGCTACTCTGGGTCTATGTTTATGGATCTTATTCCTCCAAATGTGGGTACCAAGTAGCGTAATTTTTTTTGCCTGGCTCTCTTGGGGATCCTCTGAGTTATCATACTGAATTTCCCTCATGTATGGTTGAAATACCGCCATGGCCAGTTGAACTAAACGAAGATCCAAGCATGGTTCATCCTTGATCTCTTGTGATCATAGAATGTACGTAGTCTCTGGTCATCTGCAAGAAGCCTTTATCCAGATAGTCAACAGCATCACACGTTTATCGAATAACGTCTCCTCTGCTGCTGGACTAGATTCAGCTGGTTAAAAGTCACTGTAATATCGGTGCAACACATGTGATATTTGGGGTCCTATTGTTGCGACCAACATTCTCAGGTGGATGTAGTATTTGCAACTTAGGAATAGATCGTGAGTCTTTCATAAAAGGTACACTTTCACGGGACAAACAACTGGTATGATACCAGTGACGTGACCAAATTTTTACCGTTCTCGTCAGTGATCGATTCTGACGGGGTTCTACCAGAGGAAATCATTTTATATATCTACATACGTATGTGGTTTGGACTGCCTGACCCAAACATGTTTGACGAGCTCCGTCCAGTCTTGTTCCAAGAAGCGATTATGCTTGAGAGAGATTAAAGGACTGCGCCTTTTCTGATTGACCCTACGGAGCGCGAAAACCATGGTTTTCTGCCACCGATTTTTCATCGAGCTTCTGTTTAGTGTGCTGGTTTTCGAATTCTGGGACCTTCGCGATTTCTGTGAGTCAGAGTACAAGCTGCCTCACTTTTTCACAAGTTACCAATCTATACATTCTCCTGTTTGTACTCTCTAAAACTGCAGTCTTCGTGACAAAATCAGCCAACGAGAAGGAAGAAAACTATGGTGTTTTTGTACGGATAAGCAAGTCGGTGTTTGTCTAGCGACCGAATACTAGTATTCCTGGATTAGGGATTCGGATCACGTGAGTTTTGTGAAAACCGTTGCACAAA
>NW_008752296.1:74870-108922 GCF_000715545.1 Opisthorchis viverrini
ATGCGCAAGAGCGCCACCCAATAAGGTCCTAATCTAGATCACCTTAACTTTCCCGTAAATCTGCAGCGGTCATGATGAAAACGTTTTCATCTATTACACTGGCCATGGTTTCCGTAACTATATCACCTTCCCGGAAGGAGATGTAAGTTTTGATAATTTTGATAATCACCGTCACACCACACGGCCATTCAATAGGAGGCTAAATTTTGAATGCAGTGAAGATGCCAATTGTCACGCGTGGTTCCTTATAGAACAGTTTATAGTTACAACTGATATAGACATTCCCCGAATGCTGGAAGAGAAGCTGCGAAGTTCTGGCGTCTCTTTCTCTCAAGTTTGGCAGGTGCGTAAGGGTGCTATATTTATAAAATTACACATATTTAGTTTGCTTTAGTTCAAGGTGGCTGAACTCACATGATTCAGCGGTTGATCCCTTTAGACAGCTGGACAAGCGTAGGTACGACAAACAAAGAAGCTGTTCGTACACGGTCACTCATGGGGCGTTGATGGCATGAAGGCAAGATGATATCATTTTTAACAGTCGGGAGATAACGCGAATCAATAGGTCATCGTTCACTATGTATGAGACAACTGCTCCATCCTTATTGAGTGGTGCGAAATATAGTTGCAAAATTTTACTGTTCGGCCATGGGGCCAACCGACAGCCTGATTTTGCCGCGGTTGATCGGAATATTACATCCCTCATCCTTCAATTCAGGAAACCACATCACTGCTGGCTTAATTATGGAATGACAACTCATAGAAAAGCCGTTCATTGTTTCTTCCGCAATGATTACACTGTGTATGTAGTGAGACGACATTTGAAATTTTTCAGTTCAATGGAAATCATCCTAATTTTTTGTCAAACATGGTTAGGGCTAGAAGTATCTCCACAAATTGACTTGTCTCACAGGATGTGATTTCACATCTCAACGGGCAGTAAACGACTTATGCTGCAATTTACTTATATCAAGGCTGTATTTTTTTTAGTGCGGAAATATTTTACAGGGGTATCAATTTGGATTTCCAAAAAACTCAATAATCCTCCACCAATAATCTTTCAAGCTCACTAATTTTCTTTCTTGCCTTGCGACAGCTCACTGCCGCGCAATTGAGTGATATCCTACTCCACTTGTATAAAAAGAAAAAGTATAACAAACCGGTGTTTTACGTGGATGCTTGCTACTCTGGCTCTATGTTTATGGATCTTATTCCTCCAAATGTGGGTACCAAGTAGCGTAATTTTTTTTGCCTGGCTCTCTTGGGGATCCTCTGAGTTATCATACTGAATTTCCCTCATGTATGGTTGAAATACCGCCATGGCCAGTTGAACTAAACGAAGATCCAAGCATGGTTCATCCTTGATCTCTTGTGATCATAGAATGTACGTAGTCTCTGGTCATCTGCAAGAAGCCTTTATCCAGATAGTCAACAGCATCACACGTTTATCGAATAACGTCTCCTCTGCTGCTGGACTAGATTCAGCTGGTTAAAAGTCACTGTAATATCGGTGCAACACATGTGATATTTGGGGCCCTATTGTTGCGACCAACATTCTCAGGTGGATGTAGTATTTGCAACTTAGGAACAGATCGTGAGTCTTTCATAAAAGGTACACTTTCACGGGACAAACAACTGGTATGATACCAGTGACGTGACCAAATTTTTACCGTTCTCGTCAGTGATCGATTCTGACGGGGTTCTACCAGAGGAAATCATTTTATATATCTACATACGTATGTGGTTTGGACTGCCTGACCCAAACATGATTGACGAGCTCCGTCCAGTCTTGTTCCAAGAAGCGATTATGCTTGAGAGAGATTAAAGGACTGCGCCTTTTCTGATTGACCCTACGGAGGGCGAAACCCATGGTTTTCTGCCACCGATTTTTCATCGAGCTTCTGTTTAGTGTGCTGGTTTTCGAATTCTGGGACCTTCGCGATTTCTGTGAGTCAGAGTACAAGCTGCCTCACTTTTTCACAAGTTACCAATCTATACATTCTCCTGTTTGTACTCTCTAAAACTGCAGTCTTCGTGACAAAATCAGCCAACGAGAAGGAAGAAAACTATGGTGTTTTTGTACGGATAAGCAAGTCGGTGTTTGTCTAGCGACCGAATACTAGTATTCCTGGATTAGGGATTCGGATCACGTGAGTTTTGTGAAAACCGTTGCACAAAAGCCTGTCAGTTGGTAATGGATATTTCTGTGGTGGGCAGCATGCAGTGTTTGTGCGTTTGTTTCTCTTAACCACTTATTATTTTATTCCTAACGAGTTATCCATTCTGCCTCATTACGTGTTAACCTATGGATGACAGCGGAGTCTGGGGTTTCTGCGAGTTGGCAAGTATTTTGGACATCTGTGAACACTCGGCCAAAGGTTTTGTTTTGGCATTTGGAACTCCCGGCTTACGCGCCGTCCAGACGGATACTGGTCGGCATCCTCTACTCTTGCACATCGACACTTGCGCCCATTAAGCTATCAATCGAAAACCTAATACGCCTCAATCTGTTGCATACGCAGCAAGATAATATTTGAAGGTTCCGCCAACGTGAATTTTTCTACTGATTTCAAAATTCAACCGCATAATACAGACAGATCATGCGGAGTAAGATGGTGGGATGTTTCATGTCTGGATTAGTTTAGCTTGCCTCGAGCTCCAAAAGTTGTATCTCTGACGGCCCCGTCCTTGGTAATTATTTTCTTAAACAATACGGCGCTTTTGTGGGACTGGTGATTATTCTTTTAAAAACAGTTCAGCCCGCAGTCGAAAACTGAATGTTGTCAGTATAAATCCCCTTCTGAAATGGAAATAAACCATGATTCCCAATCTCACTGGTTAAAGTCGCCGTAAAGTATGCGCTTGTATCAATGTTCTTGGAGTTCTTGTTCTCATCTTTGATTTAGATCGCCTGAGTAGGTGGCTAGAGCTGCAGGTGCATCGAAGTGATTGTGGTAAGCCAGTATCAAATAATTTCCCCTTTCACTTTGATTCTTTTCTTTTGAATCGGACTTCAAATGAATTTTGAATGCACGCAGAGAAGCGTTAATGTTGAACACGGGTGCTGGCAATAATAATAATAATAATAATAATAATAATAATAATAGTAATAATAATGATGACGACGATGATGATGTTGATTCCCCTGAAGCGTCAAATTCTTAGTATTTGTATGCGTATTGCGTCCTGGTACAGCGGAGTGCTTTCTGCTTCCCCAGAAATACGCGTCGTTCCATAATTCGTTGTGTCAAACTCAGTGATGATTTCACTTGATAAGTTGGCTTTGCCGTGCATCACGAGCGCAGAATGTTCTGCACCCAGAAGGTCCTGTAAAAAATTGCCCCCGGCAAATTACCAGAGGCAAACACTGATGATTCTTTGAGGATGCTGTTGATGCTGCAGATGACGACGGCGGTGGACTTCATGAACGCCTTCTTCTTAACATATCTGCTGAAATGAACCACAAAACACAATGTGCAGCATATTCTGGTGAAAAACATTCCGTCAGGTGTCACCTTATCGCCATTTGAGTCCTTCTATTTTCCCACGTACCCTGCCTAATATCGAATGACCTGTATTCACATACTGCCCTAGCCACACGATATTTCCCTCCAAAAAAGTCATCAAACATTGCAAATCAAGTTGGCTTGGCCATGTGTAACGCGTCCCGATCAGTGGATGCTCAGAGAGGTGTTGTAATCCATACGCAGTACGCAGAGTCCTGAGCCAAGAGGTGGACAGAACGAAATCAACGGTTCTGCGAAAACCTTCATTTGTATGTGTATGGTGTACCGGAACAGTAAAATGTTCACTTATTTATCAGGAGTATGTGTCGTTGTTTAACTCGGTTGGCTTAAATCTAATTGTTTTGATATGTTTTGCATTTATTGGGTCTTGCGTAAACTGATCCGTCTTTTTCACTCATTCTCCACTCCCGTTATTTCTCTCACGCACACAGAGTGACCTGAAAAAGCGAACACTGGAACAACAGTCCCAGGAGGCGAAAACGAGGACAAAAGCTAGTCACCTGATGAAATACGGTGACAGGGTTTGTCAAAAAGCGCGGAGAGATTCAGTTCAATCACCAATCCGTTATGAAATTGAGTGTATTTGTGGACATGACACTCGTATTTCGTTATTACTGGAAGATGGCAGTGAACCTTTAAAATAGATGCTAAGGGACTTCAGGTTTCATAGACGAAGTTTGGCAAGGCAGCTGGTCCAGTTTTCTATATATACAAACCTAGCCAGTGTCATCTTGCGGATAACCAAGTAATGGCCCCGGGTACCCTGTGCTCTATACATTTCTGTTCTATGGTACAAAAGGTACTCAAATCTGTATGAATCAGCCGCAAGTAAGTCAGGAGAAGAATAGATCTACACGATGGCTGCAACTCTCAACTGAGAACATATCACTCGTATAGCTAGTGACTATGTGCTCACTTGATGTGGTTTCCCGTGGCTGAACGATAAGTGACGCTGTCTAAGTGAAAGCCAGTCACTCTGCTGTTCAACCCATTGTGGTTGAAGAGTTAAGCATTCAGTCATTTTCCGGAAAGTCGCGGGTTCGTCATTACCTGCTGGAGTGAGATGCGCACTGCTGCTGATTCACAATATCAGAGGAGATATCTATACAATGCTTCTCGGTTTTACAGCATTGATTGGTTTCACTGAAGGGATAGAACATGTAATCAACTGATGAAGCTCTGCTATGCGGTAAAAGCGACAGTGCACAATGACACGGCTACAAGCGATTGATATAAGCACGTCACAGACACATTGTGGTGGGATTCAAGTTTAAACTATACAAGTTGATGAAGGGTTTGGCAAACCATCTAGCTGATATTCAGATATTCATGCTCCATGGCAACCTTAGAACAATTTGTATGTACACATCTGTGGAAAACGACGTATTAGTGCATTCTGCCGAATAGTTAATGCGGTTAAAATACCTGCTATGTGATTCTAGGCTTTCGTTCATTTTGTAGTCCAAAGATGTTGGAAAGCTTTTTTGAACATTGGAATAATTTATGTGACTTTTAGTAGCTGACATACAACAAAATCAAGAGCGTTCTCTGGTTCTTAGGAAAGCATAGAGAAACATATTAGTGATTCGGTGATTATCGATGCTGAAGAAAAATGAGAACAGACGTTTATTGATCAATCAGGCCCTTCACCACGGACACGTGGTACCCCAGTGTAGAACCACGGATGCATTTAAGACGGATTTATATTTTTATGGAACAATTCGCTATCTGAGCTGAACATACAGTGAAAAGTGTCTGTTTATGGTTCATTTCAGGCGATGGGAAGTCTCCCAGTTGGGAAGTTCCAAGGTCATTATTATCTACTGATGCACCAGAATGATGTGGCCAAAGCAGTATGTGTTCAGCAGAATTTTATATATTTTGTATTGTTTATTGTAACAGCCACAATATATTTAGGGGACGAAGTGATTAATCCGAAGTCAAATGGCAGTCTAATTAGTTGTGGTATTTGCAATCGATTGCGTCCATCACTTCACTGACAGAAACGCTTTTCATTATCCGAGTCGATATCATCGCAGTCCTTCGTGTTCAGCATTGGATTGCTGTTTCATCGCTGGTAGCTGGGTGAAAAATTCCTATAAGACTCCCTCCCGACAGTTTTTCTTGTTTTTGTAAATTCTGCGCCCCCTGGGGGGCGGATATCGGGGCAATATCGGGGTCCCCACCCCGGGTTTCAATCTCTTTCTTTGGGGGTCTGTGTGTATGGATCTCTGGAGCTTTGATCGCTTCTATCCTGCGTAGATAGGGTGAGCCGTAGGCCGGGTGAAAAAATTTGGGAAATTTGGTGGTTTATTGGGCTTAACCTCGAGTTGCTCATACTAATATATATAATGACAGTATATTATAATATCGCGGTATTACCAATCCCCCCGGGGATTGTAGTAGAGAGAGAAAGGGTGGGTGAAGTAGAAAAGAAGGGAGATACGCATCAGGGATTGGTGGTAGTTACTGATATATAGGCGCTGGTAAAGGCAGTGAGTAGGTGTTGGATTGCGTGGGTGGTATTATAGTAAGGGTATAGGGTATCATGCTGAGATTGGTTGTGTGTTGGGGTGTTAAAATACAGACAGGCAGTCGGGATGAATGGCTAGCTTTGAGGTCATCCATTGCTATGGTATATATATTATAATAATAAGGGGGGACTACTATATATAATATATACATGTATATATATATATGATATTATATGAACGTGTATATAGGCATGTGGCGTATGCGTTTGCGTTAGCCTCGTTCAATCAACGAACACGTCGGGCTCTCTAATTCATACGCAAATCAGTGTTACATCTACCGTCTTAAGGAATTCACCATAGTTCAATTTTGTCTGTTATATTTAGAAAAACGGGTACTTGATAAATGCTGCTGAGCTTGGCTACCAGAGTACTGCCTCTCATTTGATATTGAGAACAGGGTGATTAGTGCATATATCTGAGCTGTGTATTACCCGGTTTGTCATATAATTGTCAGCATCTCGAATAGAATGACGTAAGAAAATGCGCACATAGATACACGCATCCATATATATATATATGCACCTATTTATACACATAAGTACAAACATTTATACATAATTATAAAGCGATTCACATAGAGGCAGATAAGCAAATATATTAATGGAGAGAAAAGTCCATATATATATTACATTGAAAATCATGCGGACATAAAGACGGATATCTGGACAGGAAGGCTCATGCACAGATGTTTACTTAGACAGATAGACAATTCGATACATAGATCGATAGATAGAGAGATATATAAAAGTTGGGGATTCGTCCTGCAAGTGAATCTAATCTATAATGAAAAGCCGAGAAGCACTGTGCACCTTTTTCACCCGCATTGGGAATCATCTCACGAAACTCGAAAGAATCAAAAAGCCGCGACATCCAGGCCAGTAGATTGAACACTTAACCGCTCGGCCACTAGTGGCTGATTAAAAGTGTGACTAACTCGCACTTAGACAGGATATAGCGACGCTCATCCTCTAATTACGGGATCCACATCTCGCGGTCATACTTGTTGACTGGCTACTCGAGCAACGACTTCTCAGATAGACGTTTCACTCATCCTGTGAATTTTATCCTTCCACTGAGATAAGAATATATTGTTGGTGGTGTGAGGAGATTTGAGATTTTTGTGGGGATTTTGAACTCTAAGTGAAGCCAATCTATGCTGAAAAGCCGAGAAGCACTGTACAGCTGTTTAATCCTTATTGGGAATCATCAGCAGTGCGCATCTCACGAAAATCCGAATGGCCTCGAACCCGCGACATTCCGGGCTGGTGGTTTAATAGATAGATAGATAGATAGATAGATAGATAGATAGATAGATAGATAGATAGATAGATAGATAGATAGATAGATAGATAGATAGATAGATAGATAGATAGATAGATAGATAGATAGATAGATAGATAGATAGATAGATAGATAGATAGATAGATAGATAGATAGATAGATAGATAGATAGATAGATAGATAGATAGATAGATAGATAGATAGATAGATAGATAGATAGATAGATAGATAGATAGATAGATAGATAGATAGATAGATAGATAGATAGATAGATAGATAGATAGATAGATAGATAGATAGATAGATAGATAGATAGATAGATAGATAGATAGATAGATAGATAGATAGATAGATAGATAGATAGATAGATAGATAGATAGATAGATAGATAGATAGATAGATAGATAGATAGATAGATAGATAGATAGATAGATAGATAGATAGATAGATAGATAGATAGATAGATAGATAGATAGATAGATAGATAGATAGATAGATAGATAGATAGATAGATAGATAGATAGATAGATAGATAGATAGATAGATAGATAGATAGATAGATAGGTGGATAGATAGATAGATAAACAGTTAGACTGGTTATTTTCTCTCATAGTGAGTAATCTAGGAAGACAATTCTCCCATTTAGCATTTTCAGCGCACCTGTTAACGTTATATAATGCCGAATTTTATTCTTGTTTCCAGGCGAAAGTTATAGATAGAAAACTATTGTCTCATATGCATTTATTCTCAATATCTTGACGCCTCATGGAGGCCGCAACCAAAGAAGAACACGAAACTGCTTGGCGAAGTCCAAACCGTGCACTCCATGTTTCATCCCACAAAAGCAACTGGATGCACGATATAAGGATCGCTATACGTCAGAACTGATTTGCTTAGTGAAGAATATTGTGTGCTACATGAAGATGAGCATTTATTCTCAATATCTTGACGCCTCATGGAGGCCGCAACCAAAGAAGAACACGAAACTGCTTGGCGAAGTCTAAACCGTGCACTCCATGTTTCATCCCACAAAAGCAACTGGATGCACGATATAAGGATCGCTATACGACAGAATTGATTTGCTTAGTGAAGAATATTGTGTGCTACTTGGATGAAGATGAAAGCTAATCCAGTTAGTAATTTAGCGGGGGTTTCTTGAGGCCACCGATAATCGAACGTGGTACGTATGGTTGTGCAAGAAATCTTTTGAAGTATTTCACAATCTTACACAACTTCTCTCGTTATTTTAAGATACGCCACGTCGTCAAGGACACATTTGACGACATCGTCAGTGATGTGATGATCCACCATAAGCCAACGGTAAAGCGCTTGTCAAAGAGGGATGAGTTCACGTGTTTCAAGCCAGTATTGATCAATTCCGTATACCATAATTGTCAATGCAATCACTCTTGATGTCAACTAAGACGAACATAAGTGCCAAAGAAACCCTAGATAAATTCCATCACAACACCCATTCGGTAGGCAGTTTCGAAGCGAATCGAGTACTCATATCACTAGCACCATCGTACCTTTCTTGAAATTTGGCGAATTTATGTTTATGCGCTTTATCACCAGGGTGAATCCTAGAAGGCAGCGAGTGATGTAGATTTATCAGTTTAATAAACAAACCGAAGCGTTCTGGAATGAGATCGCCAACTACTTGTAGTGAATGTATGAAGGCATCAAGATTGAGAGCAGCTGAATGATGTTGTCTGGCTACAGTTCAGTTCAGTTGAATTCAATGTAATTGATTTTCCTCGGATGTGACACTAGACAGTGGTGACAAAGGTCCCGTATGTGTGTGAAGAAGCAACATTTGGCAACGTGAGCAATTCTTGATAAATTTACAGGTATTGTTATTCAAATCGAACAATTTTGAAGAACATTTACTGAACAACTCGACGTCCGACCGACAGAAATCTGCGAAGAAACGGTGGAAGGAGGAACCTATGTTTATATCGGGATTTATGTTCCATTTTTTCTGCCTCGTGTTTCCAGTGATTCGAAGACCTAATAATAAAACTCAGGAAAAACATTGTGTAGAGAAGGGTTCAGTTAAAAAGCACGGGTGAGCCCAAACCCACCCGGAAACTTCCCGTCCAGATGACTAACTTTTATATAATTGGCGAGCTATGGACAAGCAAGGTTGCCTCACTGATTTCTGATTTCCTAAAACCGTCTCGATAGGTTCATCTTTCATTACATTCACAATTGACAGCTTTTGCAGTCAGCATCCTATCATAACATGGACGATCGTCACCAGTTCAAATAGGCAATTATCTGCAGAGCACGATCATCAGTCATAATGGGACTAGTTAGATGGCTGCTGGAAGGATTTTAGCACCTCACGACAACTTCTGCCATTCTCGTCATCAGGCAGGTCTAATCAGGTAGGCGCACTTCCCGAGTTCCCATCAACCTTTTGTTTCATTTGAGCATTTACTGGAGCGAAACATCGCTGTTAAAATTAACCCGGATTCGTTTGTTTTTCTTGCTCTGGGAGCATTGGTCAAAATATGTGTACTTTGTGTTCAAGTATAACATGATGCTGACGGGAACTCGGGGAATGTGACTACCTGCCGAGCCCCAAGATTTGTTGAGAGCGTTAATATCAGTACTAAGGAATTTAGTTCGCGGTGCTCACACAGGTTCACTCACCCGCGTTTTCTCTGCTAACGGTGAAGTGGTTTTATCGAGATGCTTCGAAATCTTCGGAATTCAGCTATGCTGATACTCACCAACACCTCTCATATGTAATTTCTTCAATCTCGGGCCTGGTATCCGACCGAAATTCAGTGTGTATCACAGACAATCTTGCCCACCCGACAGCATTAATTGCAATTTTTCTCGTGAACGCTGAATTTCGTTGTTGTACCTTAGGGTGACTCTTGCCTGATCATACATTCCCGTTCCTTTGGTGCGTTCTTAGGCATTGGTATAAACCTGTGTTGGACATGTACGATCCTCGGCCCGTCGTATGCGCGGTGATTCTTTAGTTCTCTAGTTTCCTGTATATGCGTGGTGAACCACTCGTTTGCATGCCTTGATTGACTTCCCAACTGAGATCCTTTTATCACTCCGTCTTCAGGTCACAGGGTCTGCTCAGCTATCAGTTCAACTAATGGAGCTGTGCGAAGCCGGGTACTAGGCCGAAGCCATCATCAATTCTGTCCACAGCGTCTGCTCCTAAAGGACTCGCACTCTGTGGTGTGACGCTTGGCAAATAAAATGAATCGCAACTGCTCCGCATCGTGTTCTGCTATCGTTAAAAGACATGAGTGGTATTTTCCGATCTAACTGGCAGTATGAAACTCGTTCGTTAAAAAACAAAAGAATCCATGTGGAACTGTCCGAATTCTCAGATTTTGAGTACCATAAAGACGCTTTCACAAATCTGATGAACTATTGCATGATTTATTCGAAGGACGACTAATAGAAGTTGGGTTGATCAACGCAGCTATAACAGTTTTCGGTTAGTCTGTCAACTGAATTAACACTGCTCAAATTTCATTCAATTCTCTTGTCCACCCCAACTAGACTAGAGACGCATAGTGAAACTCAGCCCCATGGACTTCAAATACGTTCTCATACAGCCAGTCACAACGGCATGCAATGCTTAAGTGAAGTCGCCAAAACGGTGTTGGTTTGTATTCGTCTGTTTATGCCACACTTATGCACACTTGCTACTTGATGTTGTATTTCTAAACATAGGTTCACTAAATACTCTTTAACAACTGACAACCGGTCTCTCCTTTCGGGGTTTCATTAGCTAGGCGTACAATTTGATGTTCAATTAAAACGGGGTTGATAGGAAATCGCAGAGGAATACATCAAAGACAATTCAGCGCTACCGAGTAGATGCGTTGTGACAGTTGATTAACAGGTGCATGGGAGAGTTTGGCCTTTCTGTCTCATTGATTGTAACCGTGGCGCTTGGTCCCGCGCCAGCGTGAGCCAATCATATTGATGACCAGCCAATCGGTTAGGTGCTGTAACCACTAGCCGGGCCGTGATTGGTTCGGTTTTAAACTACCTGGAATTTCGTGAGATGCAAAGTGGCGATGATTTGCAATAAGTGTGAAAGGGCTTGACAGTAATTCTCAGCAGCTGGGCACAAACAACCCACAATTCCAAGATAAAAATCTCCAAAAACGATTCCGAATATTTCTCATCGTATCAATAATATGGGACGGCATCTACCCTAGTATAGATCTGGCACCTGTCAACAGGTTTGAAAACCACATCTGAAGAGGTTCCGAATCTGATTGTTGTCTAACACTGAATAACGAAATTGAATATAGTTGATTACAGTAACCTCCAGTGGTATCAATTTTGATCTCAAAACGCAATTACCGTTTTACGCGTGTGCTAGATGAATGACGGGCTGTATCCAGCCCACATTTAATAAAGAAATTTCTTTGAGCTGGCAACACAACACTCTCATTTTAATTGCGTCGACGTAACCCGTTTTGGGTCGTGGTGTGTTGCGCTTGGAAGTGGCTGAATACCGCCTTTTTTCAAGCGATTTCTTCCCATCTTGGCTATCCGTGTGCCCTGGGTGGATGCTGGGTTATTGCATTCAGGAAGGGAATATCAACAGTTACTGCCGATACACACAACCACCACTGGGTCGTACCATATTTTAGATGGTTTAATTTGGCCGTTGAGCGTGTAGTGGTCCGGCCACCAAATAAGTTACTCTACCAGTAGTGGGTGGCAAAGGAATAAAATGAATAACACTAAGTTGAGTATACATCGGAGCAAACTATAATAGTTGTTATTTTGAACACAGATCGTCGTTTGCCCAGGTTAAAGAGTAAACAGTTATTCAATCATTGTTTTCACCGAAATTGTCCCTACGTATAACAGATTCCCAGGATACTCTGAAGTGTTTAGATGACAGAATAAGCACACGGGATTCGCAAATGGCCGCTTTTAGCGCGAACGAAAGCAGAACAGGAAGTCAAAGCACCTGGCGACATTTGTGCGCGTGGAATTGTAAATACGTGCGTTTTTTGAAGTGTTTTTTTGTTCAAACAAAACAAACGGTTATTCCATTGATGAAACACGTAATGCCAAATAAAGGTACAAAACATCACAGACTTCTTCCGAAATGACTTGGACCGTGGACCTATTTTTCAAACCCGAAGGCACTTAAGAGGCTTCATTGATTATGCTGAATAAATAAAATGTGGTTCATTTGAACCCCGGACCAGGTGATACACTGCAAACATGGTCCATTTAGAACAACAATGGGTGACTTAATAATTTGGAATATTATTTTTGTCCATGGTTCCTCCTCTAATTCCGGCATGAAAGTATATAATGGCTACTGCGTATGTAACGCCATGTTGTTTTCCGGGTCCCTGGTCTGAGAAATTTGAGAAAATCAAGTGAATCAATCATTCCTCATCACCACTATCATCATCACGATCGATATAATCCCCGGGATCTTCATCATCATCATCATCATCATCATCATCGTCGTCGTCGTCGTCGTGATCATCATCCACGTCTGCGTGGCATCAGTGCTCGCAGCTGGTGCTTCGCTGCCGCGCAAGCAGTTTTCAGGTGTACGCCTTATTGTGAAGCAAAGGAAGGGGATTCACTTCTGCTTTACCACTATCCCTTGATGATGTCAAAACTTCCAGGCACTCAGTCAGCCAATCTAAATGAAAACTGTTTTCGGGAATGCCAATGAGACGGATTAGCAGCCATATCATGCGGCTTCTAGAAATAGACTTATTCTTGAGTCAGTCCCAATAAAATCCAAAGACACTACAATCAGGTTGAGAGGTTATTAGTCTTCAAATAAATACCGTCAATTACTAAATCTTTGTAAAACCGGTTCTGCTGGTGTTTCGGGGACATTTGTTTGTGCACATGGAGATTGGTCGTGATTGTCTCCCAACCAGAAACCGGGCTGTTTGGTGGTATCCATTTGAGAAATTTTAGTTCATCTTTCTGATGAGAACTCTAATTTCATACGAGAAATGCTTGTCTTTGGACGGGTATCTATTCTTCTCCCAATATGATAATTGTTGAATAAATGAAAATCAGCAACAGCAACTATAAACTGCTTACCATGTTTGAGGAGGGAAGTCAATCTGAATATTCAGTCTTAAACGTCATCTATTTTACCCCAATTTATTTTATTGAGGTCAAGTGCAGAATGATGATTGCAACGAGATAGATTGCCTAAATGATGTGGTGATAAGGTACTTGCTTTATTCTGAACGGAAATTCACACCGACATGTGCAGTCTTCTCGAAGTCTCTTCCTCACCATCACATTTTCCTCGATTAAAATCTCTCTTGGCCACCCGAACACTCGACCGGTTTAGGATTCATCTACATTAGTTTACATCACCTATGGTTCTGAGACGACGGCTTTTGATCGAGGAGCCAAATACGTCTTAAAATTCGAAGCCATACTGCGAAACAACCCAGAAGGTGATGTGACATATATGCTGTGAGATTCGGTGGTATCCGCACTGCAGCCGTACTTGTCTAGAATAATAAAAATAGTCAGGATGCTACAGGTTCGCGTATGTGCATCATCTGTCACACTACAGTGTGAAATTCCGCATGAGTTTTTAAGTGAGAAAACCATGAGCACCAGTGAACTCGGAGGTCCATTGAGAATATTCCTAAAACAACGACACGATTCAGGAATATTAATCAACAATTCTACCCGTAATAGAATCCAGGAAGCACTGTAAATCTCTATTAGATCTCGCTCATCCAGAATATTGCTCATTCTCATGGTGTTTCGCTGATATCAGCGTGGCATATATTATCATATGAGAAAAACCGAAAACCCAAATAATTGAAGGAGAAGCCCTCTAAATTTGAGTTACTTAAATGGATGAAGGAATGAGACGAAAATGACTTTTATCCGGATTGATCTGCTGATATCATAAATGTGGACCTTATTTTCAACAATTCTTGTCTTCAAAAGAAAACTTGTCCCTTTTCACAAAGGTTTGAACCTCGTTAACTTTTCCCCTAAATCACTAACTTTACCTACCGTTCCGTTGCTGTAAAGGATGAAGTCAGAAGGTGCTAAGCGACATAATCTGCTCACCCCATTTGAAGGCGAGTCCGATGTATGCATGAGCTGACACGTTGCATAACAATTTTTTCCAAAAATAAATGAACACTAGACAATAACAGCGACACACATGCCATTCTGATAAGCCCTCTTGTTGCGATCGTCGTTGCAGATAAGCTTATTTCCGATTTTCCCGTCAACTAACTTGATTTACCGGTTCATTGCACAACCACTGCATATTATGTGGGCAAGGAGACAGAGGATGACATCAAGTGGCGCAAAACGGAGTAATCTGCTAACGTCATTTTAAGGCAGGTCTGATGCAAAGAAAAACAGTATTACCCCACAATCAGTATAGTTTTCATCGCGCCGTCACGTTGCAACTTGTTGTATGCAAACCGTAACTGCCACAAACGTTACAACAGGGGCAGGTCTTCAGGGAAACCGGGAGAACGGAAGACGCTCTTGAAAATCAGAACCCATTGCATACAAAGACGCAGAACCGCGCTTGTATCATCATTGACAAAATGACAGGGGCTACATATTTGGCGTGGACTTGTTCGTTTCATGACATACCAACCATTGTCTATCGCGGGTATCGATTTACAGAACACAGGCATTTTTCGCCGCTCAAAAGTTCGACAGAAAATGCGACACTTGACCGATGCAACATCAAACAAATTTGTACTCAACTTGAATTGTGATAACTTATCTCGTTGCAATCACGAACGTAGATCTGGAAATGTTGAAAGAATCTAGCTTAAGGTGGGTGGCGTAGAAAACTGAAAACCCAGGTTGATACCATATTATTCTGCTTCAACATGATAAGCGGTTTTTAGTGCTTTCGTTGATGTTCTCTACCCAGAGCTACGGACGCACAAGCTCTCACCGTGCTCAACTAATGATACATTCTCGTCCAGGGACAAGGCTTTCTCGAATAAATTTAGAGTCACTTTCATGGTTGGGGCCAAAATTACACAAATGAACACCACCGAGGTCTTCATCATTGGGATGAGCTGTATCCATGCTACCTGCGACTCTCTGGTCTGAACAACGAAAATTTTCATGTGAAATTTCAGAAAGGACGGAATGGAAGGTGGGCGTAGAAGGTTCTTTTGAAAATTTCCGCAATGGATTTTGAAGTTCCCATAATCAGAATACCAAGAGCCATTTAAATTTGGGAGATTATTTTTTGAGAAAAGTAGCTGGTTATCACAATACCATCTCATTTGGTTTACCTGATCCGTCAGGGTGTTTATATATGTAATTTCTACGGGATCAATCTCTCCAGTACGAAGCAGATGAGAATGTCACCGGTGGGTGATAAACCCAATGCACAATATCATGGGTGATAAGACCCTGATCTGACTGATTACTTGAGCGACAATCAGCAGCTGGCTTAGCTGATTTTTCTGAAGTCATCTCTATTGCGTTCTCGGTGTGATCAGACGGTCTCAGAAGATTTCTGGCATTCTGGAGTACGCTTCAGTAATCTGAATTTCCCTATACACGATTCATTCAGTCTACATTCCCTCTCAATGTAAGTGAAGGGAGAGACGTGATTGAAAAGAGAGACCTTGTATTTACTAGATTTCTTGCAACACAAACGCAGCAAATGTTTCGCCCTCCTGGAACTGGATTTTCCCTGTGGGCGTTATGTAACGAAGGCTGTCAACAAACATAACTCCGATGAACGATCCCGAGATAAACTCTATGAAATTGAAGCAAACAAGAATTAATCGCTCCCCTTGTAAGGTTCCGCCGGGATCATCAGGCTACAAAAAACATAACGGAGAGACCGATTACCAGAGAAGCAACGAAACCAACAGTGACCCAACAGTGAAACGCCAAGCGACAACACATGTCGATTGGAAAATCAGTCGTCTTTTTCGCAGCCGCATTCAGACGAGACTGGCAAAATACTCTTGTGAGCTACTATTGCACGAATGATGCACAGGGCGAGTAAAATAGACCAGCCAACTGAAACACGTAGGACAGTTTTCGGGTCGTGTCTCGAATCCCCCCTTTGATTCCGATTTGTATCTTGTTCACTCCAACCGGACAATCGAAACGTTGTCAAAATCAGCTCCATAGACTTTGAACAATTACTCAAGCAATCCGTCACAACTCAATCGAATAGTTAGCTCCAGACAGTGCGAAGGTGTCTGTTCGTCTAACAATCAGACTGGTAACCAATCGTTTGGAATCGTCTTTTACCGCAGTTGCAATATGAGCAGACTGGCAGAATGCCGTTGTTATACTGGATTCATCAACTTGTCTACGTTTATGCACGTAAAACGGGACAAAATCCGAGCTGGACTTATCTTATTCAGAACACTTATCCATTCTTTTTACAGACGTTTTATTTGCAGCACAGCAATCAACACAATGGGGAGGCCAATCAACAGAGGAAGAATATGTGCCAAAAAAACAGACCAATACAACACAGAGCAATACAACAGATTATTTCGCCACATAACCCATGCACAACAAAACCTGTACGATTGTTCTCGGAACGACCGTTCACATAAACGTTTGCTGAATACCTTTCAGTGGCTTCCTACCCGTCTCCCCTTTCTGGGTTCCAGTAGATAGGTATACAATTTGACGTTCAGATAAAACATAGGGTTGATGGGAATTTGCAGATGAATATAAAGAAAATTAATTAACGCCATCGAGTAGATCCGCCGATGGGATATCAGGTTCAAAATCATTCCAAACTAAAAATTCTTGGGTGGTTGACTAGAGCTGTCAACTCACAGACCACGATGGATTTTTTTGTGTGAAATGTGGAAAACAGCATTCAAACAGTACTACCCCGCACTTAACAAGACCCTGTTTGGAGCCGGGTTAGATCGGCTCCAGTGGGTGAAGACTACTACCAAAATACCGAAATACATCGTCCTTCGCCAGCTGGTAAGTGGTTCTACTTAACGCAAGTCACTGGCGATAAGCAACCCGAGGACAACGGATTTCTCGTCCCGGTAAATTTTCTTCTTGTTTGTTCATATGATCAGTAGTCGGCAGTCCTTGGCGTTAGCATTTTCTTCCATTGTAGGTAATGCGTTTTACCTGGATAATTTACCGGCACCCTGAGAGTCACAAGCAAAACACCGGAGTCTAGGAATTCACCCAACACCCCTATCCCATTTACAATCTGACTCGTTCGCTTACATAGAATATAACGATCGTTCGGGGCAGGCTATCGCCACGATCACATTCGGTCGTGCTTCTATGGCTTGCGTGAACACTCACCGGCATCCGCTGAATTGACTGAATGATTGGCTGGCGTAGATTTTCTGCTGAATATGTTTAATGAAGTTCTAGGTTCGCCGCAGTTTCCTGGTATCTTAAGGTTACTTTAAAGAAACTACCTTTCAAATAGTTATACTCTCATATGAAAATTAACTTCATTTTAACGAAGACTCAAATGAATCCAGATGAATTTGTCGTGTATTCTGGTCGCCTCCAAAAAGATTGTCAATTAAACTACATTCATGCATAGCATCCAATGTTGGAATGGTCCATTCATCAGGGTACGCAAATTATTCCTGTTGCTCTTTGTGTCCTAAATATAAACGTCGCAGCACCAGAGAGTTGCTATATGACTTCACGCAAGAATATGATGGCTGACCCAACCAAAATCCCCTAGATAAGAGAAATGTGAATAGCCATTTCATTTCTTTTTGCTGTAGGTTAACCAACGTGAATGACCGTTTTCGATATTCAAAATAGAAGATGCAAGGTCGAGAAGGAAGGAAAGTACATGACATCTCATCGTTTGCCCGAAGATGGCTAGAAAACCGTACGCAGTATTACGGTATTTCGCCCAATCGGAATTGCGTTCACAGGCAAGATGTGAATTGACATTTTGTTTCCTCAAGTTTCAGGTTAATTAACGCGATTGACGCCCATCGGTGTCCAATAAATGGGAGACGTAATAGTGAGCAAGACGCAAGATACTAAACATTTCATGGTTCGCCCGGATTTGTCGTGCTAAGACAGTGACAGATGCGAGTTACATCCCCAGTTCACCCTTAGGTTTTCATATTCACAACGAAAACCGAAGACTGAGAGGAATGTCACTACAGAGCTCGAGATACCTCAGTGGTGAGAGCGCGAACTTACTGTTTGGGAGTCCTCAGTTCGAGTTCAACGCTGAAATTTCGACTGCTCCTGTGCGGGAATCTGAAGTATTTAAACAATCCAACTTCCTTCGTGTGGCACGGTACTACGCCTGAGTGCTTATTTTTATTTGTTATTTTTACAATACGAACTCTCGTAATGCGCAGAGGCGAAGAAGATGGCATCTTCACGTGGACAATACGGGTATAGCGGCCAGAGCAAATAGCAAGAAAATAACTCTTTCGTACTGACCAAGATAAGGATTTACAGTTTGAAATAATTCAGCGGTTGAGACGCGCGACTGCAGACCGGAAGATGAATGGGTGAATTCCAAACCTTGATTTTTGTGTGTGATAATTCGAAGCAAACAAACCTGGATCTAAATGGGCCAATTAAAACCGTGCAATTTGTTAACTTACGTGAGGAAGCAGGACCAAATCGCTGAGCTGCGATTGAAACAGATAGCAAATCCTCAACCTAACGAGGTAAGCATCAAGGCAGAATTTTTGGGTTGGAATCGAGTCGTCCTGAACGAGTCGTACTAAATGTCTACCGATAGCAAGGACATTTGTAGCCATGGAATCCAGAAACTAATGATCGGGAAGAAACTTTATCATCATTGACTCCAAATTGTACAGCGTTGAGACGCTTTTGACCAGAGACAGAAATTCGTCGAAGAAAGGCATGAAAAAGGTGATGCGACTGATCACAAACTTAGAGAACAACTGTAAGAACTTTGCGGAACCAAAGTTATCAGACGGCTTTTAAGGCATTTCTTGGTCAACTAAGCCATGTTAGAAGTGCATTTTAGCTTGGCAATCAGAGTATCGTTTCAAAAAAATGTCCTCTGGACTTCAAGCGAATCCACTTCGGCTCAAGACAGATAACCACACATGTAGTATGTACTCTGCTAACTGAGAAGAAATTGAAAAACGGAGAAAATGAGACGTGAATAGAAGAAATTTCGAAGCATGTAACCTAACTGGTAGAATACTATTCAACACGGGAGACGTTTAGCGAGGATAGCGGGAAATAACTTGGAATTGTATAGAAAACTCTGACGCGAGAAATGGTAGAACTAGAATACGGGAATGCTTGATACCTACTTCCAGGTGTCAGATGGCGCAATTAGACAAGTAATGGGGACTTGCCATGATCTCATCCAGAGGGGCGGGTGAGAATAACCAACTGGCACTTAAGCTCCTTTTTATAAACCTGGGTTAGATTGCTTCGGTGAGTACTATAGTCATAGGTGTTCTCTACTGTCGGCAACGAATGACGTGGGAAGATACTTATGCGTTCACACCAATGACAGTACGTTGAGGTCTGTTCGGAAAGTTGTATATTTATCTCTTCAAACGACCCAGTACGACATCTGCTTATCATCCTCCCTTAAGTCATTTTGTCGATTTCTTCTTTTGCGCTGAACGTGAATGTGGGTTCAAAGCGCTGCTCAGTTCAAGAGTTGGAAAGCTCTTAAAAACGTACAGCATCTAGTTCCTCTGGACCAGTATGAGGCATTCAGGTACTTTTTTCATTCATCGTTTCATTATCTCAGTCAACTATCCACTTATTCCGGCGCTTTGGTGCACCGCTAACACACGAGACTCCCAGACGAAGAATTGAATGACGCCTCCAGATTCTGACTGACTTCAGAGACGAACTCATTAAGGCCTGCATCATCAACAAAGATATTTCTCCTTCATACGCTTGCAAAATGCGGCAAATGCACCTAGTTAGGGCCGGATTGTGAGAAAACAGGTGTTGCAACATTCTAAAGAGCGGTCAATCCCACTAGTTCCCGTTGCCGGAGGATTTGCAGGACGCACCCACAGAGCACTAGCATCTATAATCGGTTGGTTTTATGGTACAGGGCTAGTCAAATTTTGTTCGCCGTGGTCACGGAATGAGGCCACTTCGTGAACTAGCCTTCTACTCATCGGCATAATCACGGCACCGCCAACCATCACGTCACCGTCGCAGAGGCACGTCCGAAAGAGCCGGTGCTACAGATAGAGCATGCGTGTCCGCACGTTTTCACGGCAAAAACTTTCGCAGGTAGTCTTATTCGGTTTGACTGTAATTTTGTTTACTGACCTCATTTTGGGAGTCCTTTTTGAATAAAAGCCTGCAGTGAAATGAAAATACTAGGACGTTGACGTCAACAAATTTCCTTGGTGTATGCTTCTTGAATTCCAGAGAATATAAGTCCTCTATTATTATATTCTCAACGCTCATCTTCAGAGGGAATGTAGGCTTAATAAATCCACGTAATATTGAACGGTGGAAAACTTCCGACACCAAACCACACAGAGTTCGCAGTAAAGGGGATGGTGGAGAGGTAAGCAATTCTGGAGGCTGAAATAGTCAGTCAGCCCAGCGTCTTAGAACGTATGATGTTGAGCATCGGGTTCAACCACCCGACGTCGACATATGTGTCTGTTTCGTACTGAAATGGTTCACGGCGAAGAAAGGTAGATTTATAAACACCCTAACGAATCAGGTAATCTCGCTGAGGTGGTATTGGATGATCGATTACTTTTCAATAATAATAATCGGACTTTACCGTTACATGCCGAGAAATGCCCGAATTCAAATGGGATTACGAATGTGGGGATTTCGAAACCCATTTGGTACACGAAGGCATAGTGTGTGAAATCGGGGAATGTTATCCATGCCTAAATATCTGATGTGCTGAAACTTTCAAAAGGATCCTTTCCATCCCCACGTTCTTAGTACTGATACATAGAATTCCAATGCTGGGTTACAAATTACCTCTTCCATTTTATTAGGGGAAATCCCCATTGGATCGTTCTCGCTGTTGCTCTTTAATTCGCCCACCGAACAACCAGGTAATAGTTGGGCGAAGAACTGCCAACCAGACCTGCAATTAGCTTTTACTTGGATATAGCACCAACCATCCTTCAATCAAAGAAAATAAATCACATAGTCACGTGTTGACGGGCTCTTTCAGCGATGACTTCTGAGAACGAACATTCAGTCATCTTTTGAAAATAATTCCCCTGTAATCTACTTGTAGGTTGTTGGTAGTATGAAGAGTTCAGCTGAGTTCCGGTAGAGGTGTTAAATATTTTAGTTGTGTTAACTCTAGTCAATTAGGTACTCTCTTGGTGTATGCTTCTTGAATTCCAGAGAATATAAGTCCTCTATTATTATATTCTCAACGCTCATCTTCAGAGGGAATGTAGGCTTAATAAATCCACGTAATATTGAACGGTGGAAAACTTCCGACACCAAACCACACAGAGTTCGCAGTAAAGGGGATGGTGGAGAGGTAAGCAATTCTGGAGGCTGAAATAGTCAGTCAGCCCAGCGTCTTAGAACGTATGATGTTGAGCATCGGGTTCAACCACCCGACGTCGACATATGTGTCTGTTTCGTACTGAAATGGTTCACGGCGAAGAAAGGTAGATTTATAAACACCCTAACGAATCAGGTAATCTCGCTGAGGTGGTATTGGATGATCGATTACTTTTCAATAATAATAATCGGACTTTACCGTTACATGCCGAGAAATGCCCGAATTCAAATGGGATTACGAATGTGGGGATTTCGAAACCCATTTGGTACACGAAGGCATAGTGTGTGAAATCGGGGAATGTTATCCATGCCTAAATATCTGATGTGCTGAAACTTTCAAAAGGATCCTTTCCATCCCCACGTTCTTAGTACTGATACATAGAATTCCAATGCTGGGTTACAAATTACCTCTTCCATTTTATTAGGGGAAATCCCCATTGGATCGTTCTCGCTGTTGCTCTTTAATTCGCCCACCGAACAACCAGGTAATAGTTGGGCGAAGAACTGCCAACCAGACCTGCAATTAGCTTTTACTTGGATATAGCACCAACCATCCTTCAATCAAAGAAAATAAATCACATAGTCACGTGTTGACGGGCTCTTTCAGCGATGACTTCTGAGAACGAACATTCAGTCATCTTTTGAAAATAATTCCCCTGTAATCTACTTGTAGGTTGTTGGTAGTATGAAGAGTTCAGCTGAGTTCCGGTAGAGGTGTTAAATATTTTAGTTGTGTTAACTCTAGTCAATTAGGTACTCTCGTTGAAAAACAAAACTGTGTGTTAATATTCCTCTCGGGTTTGATTGTTTTCGCTTTGTGCCCGTATACACTATGCTTGATTATGATCTGAACGTTACCAAGTATATGTCATTCACCATGCGTCCAACCAGGATTTAACCTTGATGTAGTACGCCCAACAAAGCAAATCGGGTTTCGTCGCCGTCACACATCATTATTATCATAACTGTCTTCATCATCCTTATCATCTATATGACAGCATGGTATCGGGTACATCGCGGAGCACGGATGCTCCGCTCCCGCACAACCATGATTTATTTTAAGCCTTATTGTGGTAAAAAATAAAGATAGACAGTAAAGGGACTTAGCGGCAGCTCGCTGCAATCATTCTGAGGTGTCTGCATCTCCATGCATTCACCAGGCAGCATCATCCCAAAACCGACTTGTATTCAATGCTAAGTGATCAAGGACCCGAATGAATAACGTCACATGAAAAAATACACAAACGTTCTCCAGGTTCAAACCTGGGTTTCTTAAAATTTTTGGATGTTTTGTAGGAGTGGGTCGTGGTTATAAGTCACCAAAATGACGGGTTACTTCGTGGTTATGAGTTTTTTCATTGTGGCCAGCTGTCAGAAAAAAACTCTTGTTTTGAGGGAGCAAATCTTCCGTCTGGGCAGGAGTTCCTGGATCCGCGTATGTAACCATGATTTATTTTAAGCCTTATTGTGGTAAAAAATAAAGATAGACAGTAAAGGGACTTAGCGGCAGCTCGCTGCAATCATTCTGAGGTGTCTGCATCTCCATGCATTCACCAGGCAGCATCATCCCAAAACCGACTTGTATTCAATGCTAAGTGATCAAGGACCCGAATGAATAACGTCACATGAAAAAATACACAAACGTTCTCCAGGTTCAAACCTGGGTTTCTTAAAATTTTTGGATGTTTTGTAGGAGTGGGTCGTGGTTATAAGTCACCAAAATGACGGGTTACTTCGTGGTTATGAGTTTTTTCATTGTGGCCAGCTGTCAGAAAAAAACTCTTGTTTTGAGGGAGCAAATCTTCCGTCTGGGCAGGAGTTCCTGGATCCCGCGTATGTAATAAGAGGTCGCAATTTTGGTGCGCCATGAATCGTTATTTCAGCCTGCTCACCCATAAACTATTAATTATGTTTAAGTAGGTGGACAACTCGGTAGAGTTGGGTATCCAATCTTGGGTTTAATCAAGTGAACTCGGATTATTCGCATATTTTCATACCTACTGCGAGTGAAATAGATCGGTTTGCAGGAAGTACCAATATGTGCAGAAACATCCATTTCAAAGAATTGATTAATCTGAAAGCACATTTGGGATTGATGCTTATGCTATAATATTAACCCGTAGTCTGAAATTGACAAGCTGGATTTCCCATAGGGTGAAGCAATTTTCCTGGCTTACCTCCGAGAGGTCTACTTTAAGTGCTTATGTACAGACTGAGCACACATTTCGTAAATCCAGAACGGGAACATGGAAAACTGGTGTTCTGCCTGCGATTAGCAAGTGCATCAACAATGTGAACTTCCGTGAAATATCACTTTTCATAAACTTCTTCCCTTCTCTCTCAAGTTTATTACGACCTTCCATATTTTGCCGAAAATTTTCCCAATGTCCCCCTTAAACAGATAAAATTTCATGATCAATCATTCCTGTGACAGTGGTGTTTTCAACAATTATTATGCTCATAGTAACAATAGGTTTGCAGTTTAGCAAAAAGTTGAACTCTATAATCTGCTCACTATTTCCTCACTAACTACGCTTCGAAAAATCATTTATACACAGAGACCCACCCGATGGGCCGCAAGCAAAGTTTAAACACGGTCGAGGACTGCTAAGATTTCTCTATGATCTTACGTCCAGTGTTCGCTCAAGTTAATTCACTATTCTGTAATATAGTAAAGCTGAACCTCTTACTTGCAAGTTGTGTGTTGATGGGAAAATTCATTTGGTGGCTGCGCACCGGAACACGGACATACCTTCCCAAGGTGATCACTTATTACGCCGTTGTAGACATATTGCTCGCAGTCGTTGAACAATTGGTCTTTTACGGATTTCTGTAATAAGGAAATGAATAGTCTCAGTATGTTTCTTTGAGAAATTGAAATGTATATCGAATAGAAAATAATGAAAACTCGTAAATTCTGTTTTGCGTTGGTCCCCGGGTTCGGTGCCCAAAAAATGTTCAAGAGGATGGGTACACCCTGTGTCACGCTTTCGATAGTGTTTGCATACGATCTTTAAAGCAGCTATGATGTAGAGATTCTGCAATGGTGCCCGCGAGTAAATAAAATAAAAGACAGAAATTCTGTGTAAAAGGTAATAGTTTTATTTATGTGGGTACACAAACGCCACCAGTAGAAGATTTCATTAGCACCTCCTCATACAGTGGCTTGCATGTTAGTCGATTGGGCAACAAATGTCTTTCAATTAATACCGTTTTCAAGCGAAAGCCAAGTTTTCAAGTCAGTGGTGAGATTAGCTAAATCTCGAACCCCAATCGGGAACCTGGTTTGAAGGGAATTTTCGCAGGAAACTGAAACATCTAAATTCGTCATGAATGTGTGAAATCCAAATTTATTATCATTACAATTTCGCTGCATGAAGATTATCAGTTTCTTTGTGACGAGCAAATTAGACAAATTTCTTTCATTCGTATCACATTAGCCCCTCATTGAATGGGTTCGAGATATGCCCCCGAGGATGCTTTTACCACAACATTGTGAATAACGAACAGACTTAGTCATTTTTGCATTGAAAAGGAGGAAATTATGTGCCGGCTATTTAGCTTGAAAATGCACTTCTAGTTCTCTGTGAAAGCCCTCTAAAAATAGTTGTGCGTAGGGAGAGTTGAGGGTAACTTATTTATTATCACTCGACTGCGCACAGCTCTCCAATATTCCTGTTCATGTTTGAGGTTGGATTAGTCATCGGACGAACAGATAATAGTCCCCTTGTGTTTCTTGTCTTGTCTTCTATATACCGCAGGTTGAATAAGCGAAAACAGGCTACCGCTAAATGTCTCCTTCATTCGTAGATCCAGCATTTCCAATTTCCTCCTTCGCCTTCCATTGTCGTCACTGCAATATGTGCGGTCAGCACGGTCGCCACAGCCTTAGACCCTCCGAAAACATTCTTCAGTTTGTCTGTCAACCTGAAACAAGCCGCACGGCCTGTTCGCGTTTCTTTGTGACGAGCAAATTAGACAAATTTCTTTCATTCGTATCACATTAGCCCCTCATTGAATGGGTTCGAGATATGCCCCCGAGGATGCTTTTACCACAACATTGTGAATAACGAACAGACTTAGTCATTTTTGCATTGAAAAGGAGGAAATTATGTGCCGGCTATTTAGCTTGAAAATGCACTTCTAGTTCTCTGTGAAAGCCCTCTAAAAATAGTTGTGCGTAGGGAGAGTTGAGGGTAACTTATTTATTATCACTCGACTGCGCACAGCTCTCCAATATTCCTGTTCATGTTTGAGGTTGGATTAGTCATCGGACGAACAGATAATAGTCCCCTTGTGTTTCTTGTCTTGTCTTCTATATACCGCAGGTTGAATAAGCGAAAACAGGCTACCGCTAAATGTCTCCTTCATTCGTAGATCCAGCATTTCCAATTTCCTCCTTCGCCTTCCATTGTCGTCACTGCAATATGTGCGGTCAGCACGGTCGCCACAGCCTTAGACCCTCCGAAAACATTCTTCAGTTTGTCTGTCAACCTGAAACAAGCCGCACGGTATGCCTGTTCGCTGAAGTCGCTTTATGAGCTTCCCGAAATTCAAATTCGAGCTGCTACCAAGGTTGCTTCAACTTGCGCGTCTCTGGTGATCCATAAGCTGCTGCCGCTTGTTCCAGTGGATTGGTTTTTGTTCTAGACCAACGAGCCGAAGGGCTTCTCATTGAATGACTTGACAGGCACGTTTTTGCAACTTCTTTAAAAATATTGGATCCTCAGTCAATCTCCCTGCTCAATGTACCAACGCACACCAAAACATGACACAGGCAGACCACATGGACATTAGCTGTGTGACGTCGCTCGCTCAGAAACTCCCGTGTGAACAAGGGTTAGACACCTGTTTGTTGCTGACCTTCCTCTCGGAAAAGGTGATTTCCGCTTCTACTTCTACTGGATAGTCCTGTCTGCAAAATGCTGTGTCATTACGCTTGCGGAATTGTGCAGCAAACGTGATGCAAGTACTGGATCTCGGACACTCTCCTAATACCTCCGAAGTTGGGACGAGCTTTCCTCCAGATAGAGGATAGAATATCACCCAACGAATAGTTGGTTGTTCGGATAAGAAAACAGCGTCTGGAGGAAGCAAGAAAATCTTGGGTTAGGTCTCAACATGTGAATGACTTGACAGGCACGTTTTTGCAACTTCTTTAAAAATATTGGATCCTCAGTCAATCTCCCTGCTCAATGTACCAACGCACACCAAAACATGACACAGGCAGACCACATGGACATTAGCTGTGTGACGTCGCTCGCTCAGAAACTCCCGTGTGAACAAGGGTTAGACACCTGTTTGTTGCTGACCTTCCTCTCGGAAAAGGTGATTTCCGCTTCTACTTCTACTGGATAGTCCTGTCTGCAAAATGCTGTGTCATTACGCTTGCGGAATTGTGCAGCAAACGTGATGCAAGTACTGGATCTCGGACACTCTCCTAATACCTCCGAAGTTGGGACGAGCTTTCCTCCAGATAGAGGATAGAATATCACCCAACGAATAGTTGGTTGTTCGGATAAGAAAACAGCGTCTGGAGGAAGCAAGAAAATCTTGGGTTAGGCTCTCAACATGCCTGCCCAAAAGAAGTCTTCCATGGGCCATGAAATCTCTGAAAAACATGAATAACTATTAGATTAAAAATTTAAAACAACTAATGACCAAATGCAGCTTCTCACTGAATGTGGAACATGCTTAGGTTTTAGTAATAAATGGTTGCATTACATTCTTCAAGTCTCATCAAGCTAATGGTCTTTACCAAAGATAAATCACGATGTTTAAAATGGCGGTAAGATAACCCCTCGTTGTTCCCTCAGCTTATTTGCTACTCCTGAGGAAAAAGCTGCCGCTGAATACGCTCAGTTGACTCGATAGAGCCCAAAATGAGTTTAGCTATCTCCGAGTGATCTTCGTTGTGACTCAAATGTCTCCTGAGCCTACATTCTTTCGTTTCTCGCAGGAATTTGAGGACAGGTCCCAAGTACAGGAAGCGGGTTTCCAGTCTGGCAGGGGATATATGAACCACAACTTCACATTTTGTTGAGTGTCAGAATGACAACATGCGTACAGGATCCCTATGATTTTGGTACCCCTTGAGTTCGATAATAACACAGTCGTTTCTGTCGTTCGTTTCTACACCAGAGAAATAGTATAGAATTATTTGCTCACGTTGCTCATCATTCCTGGAAAGGATGTGTTCGGGTTGACCACAAAACTCGTAGCTAACTCACAGTCCTTTATTGAGATTTCTGAGACCTGGTTGCGGAGTCCGGAATCGTTTCTGCAATGCGATGACGCTACAAAGCAGGCTTCGATGATTGGTGGTGGCTTCAGGATCATCAAACTCCTCAATTTTTTTCAGCTCGCAGGCAGTGCTTTCACTCAACATAACGCAACATGAAAAGCTAATGCGTGACGATTTTTGTCTCCGAATAAGTTGGCCTACGGTATGCACCTTAGTGAGTTTGAGTTGAATAGGACGCAGGAAGCGGCACACCCAAAGCCAAATGTCGTACGGGAACTTGTAATACTGTCGAAAACAAACACAGGTCACTAAATGTGTCCACTAGTTTTGTCTTCTATTCTTTTCATGTGAAAGATCAAAGCCATGTAGGAAATCGCATAGGACACAACCGATTGGGAGACAGTAGTGCAGATTTCCAATTTGAACGCACTTTTGTGTGGACTTTGGGAATAAATTGAGACTCAAGGCAATGAAAAAGCAACCGGAACATACTTGCACTCGATATATTTTTCAGGAGTCGGAGCCAGCCAATTCTTTGACAGTTTGTCGTTCAATATTGATGAAAAATTTTGGGCACGGATTGCCTCCTAACAGGCAACAAGATAGATGCAGAACATGACCGCAATAAGAAGCCAATAACGATGCATCATATCCAGGTATATTTAAAGTTCCATGTGTCTGGAATTTTATAATATGCGCCTCCAGTAAATCGAACATCGCCTTACACCTATATATGGCGACTGTTTGCAAGAGCTGTCCGCCAAAAATTTGATAGGTGTGCGTTACAAACATTATGCTTATCAGGTTATGATCGGCGATTTCGATCCCCTTGCCCAATGGCTGTTCATTTGCAGTGGGGCTTTTCAACAATGTGTGCAACTTTATTATTTGTTTTTTCTAGGATAAACGGCGATCATTCCGTTGAGCACGGAGCGTAATGAGAAGTTAACTGAGGCTGCACAATGGTTTTACATAGCGGCTGGCAACAAAATTACTCTTGTTGATAAATTTGGTCAATGGGGAATTGATACGGCTTTTTGTATTAAAAACCATAGTAAAAGTGAGCATCTAGAAATTTGCAAGTTTTCAGTAGGTCAGAACAAAAATCCACAAAGTAATCTGGCGCAAACTGGAGAACATTTCAAACGATGGTAACTTTTCGTCCACTCATTCTTAGTACGGATGCGAAAAATTTCAAACCTAGATTTCAAGTAATCTTTTGATATTTATTAGACAACCCCCCACTAGATCAGTCTGGTGAAAAACAAATTGAAAGTTAGACCAAGAACTGCTGAGCACTTGTGCAATTCGCTACCAGTTGGTATGGATATAGCGCTAATCTTCCTTCAATCACAGGTCACGGATTGACGGGCTTTTCCAGGGTTCACCTCTCAGAGGGGACTTTCAATCATTTAGCGAAAGTTTTCTTCATCAAAGCTCCTTATTGATTGCTGGTAGAATGATTAAGTTGGGCCAGTAATAGAAGTGAGTTCGACAAGCTAGTCTTTATTGCCAAGCCCTGTAGGTATACACCTAATGCATTTCACGGATGTTCAGGAAGAGTTGAGTCTGCAAATTTGCGAAGATCAAACAATTTACTTGGCTGATAATAGATACGCTGATGCCCACCATGCTGCTCCCACCTCCATGAATTACTGCCATAAGACGAAATTACATTTCCAGCACCATGTTTTCAATTTGTGTCCATGTCCAAAGGTCCCGATTACGACCAGAAAGTTAACTAATGTCTGACACTCATCAAACGTACTTCTTATTCAACCTTGTTGTGGCACGCCCAACACAACGCAACCAATTGAGCTTCGTCGTCATGACATATCATCATCATCACCATCATCGTCCTCATCATGAAAACAGGTATCTTGCTGAAAGGTTTACTGTGAAGAAAAGAATATAGTTAGTGTGAATAAAGTACTGCTAGCTCACCGCAATCATTCCCAGGTGCCTACACCTCCGAACACTCATCCAGGCAACCTGAATAAAAAACGTCGGTAACATTGACCACCCGACATGATTTGCATCATTCCAAGTTTGATTTCTTCTCAACACAAAGGGAGTCGTGTCCCTGAATGAATACCGTCATTGTCGAACGAGAATTCACGAAAGAGTTCAATCTAGGTTTCCATCAAATTTCGGGTGTGCATTAAAGAGTCGGTTATGCTTACCACTGACTCAGAGGATGGGTCACATAATGGGGTTCATTTGTGGAATTTGGCCAACGTTCTGGAAGGGACCACTATTTCATACGAGAATATCTCGTATCCAGACGTGAATATATCGCTCGATGAGAATAATTACATGGGGATTTGCTGCCCTCTGCACCGAAATACCACAAGAACCACTACACTCTGCGTACCATATTTAAGTGGATGGATATGAGAATCGATTAGAATATATAGTCGTACATGTTCCCTCAATTACACTTGATTATTTCAATATTATTAGCTCACCAGTGGTGATTGCAATAAGATAAGTAATCACAATGCTATTTGGGTACTAATTATTTTCGTGTCACACTTCAACTACCGCACAAACTATCGGAGATTTGAGCTGCGAAAATCGGCCTTGTTCTAACAGTGGGTAGCCACGATAGAATTTGGATGGTTAGTCAAATGAAAAAAAAACAATTCCAGACAGAATTTAACCACTGTCATTTTCTCGATAAATTGTGAGGCATGGTTTGTGCATTCCAGTGTATCCGGTTTCCAAGTGCAGCATTACTTCGAGGAACCTGGTAAACATGTGCACTTGTTATCGCTTTTGGGGAAGTTGTTGTTGGAAAACATTGTGACAAAGCATACTTACTTGTGAAATCATACCGCTGATTTCTCTTGCATTAGACTAGCCTGAGAATAGCGTGAGCCGATTACTCATCCTCACTACTCATACTAATCAACTTCATTTAGAAGATATTAGGTGAACAAGCTCCGAAAGTAGCAGGACTACAAAAGTGCCAATGCAACAACCGTTTCGCTCAGACAGATTTAATTGGTTGTTCATCACTTCACCCGCCTAGAACGTTCGGCGTAAACTTTATAAAGAGATCGCTTTTGGCTGCAAATGACAGAATTGTACGCGTCGGTGAGAAATAGGCCAGCTGATTCGCACGCTCATTGACGTTTCCCTTTTTGACTGAGCGCACTAGGCTATCGAGCGGCTATGAAGACCGGTGTTCCCGGTAATAAGAAAGCATTAAATGGACTGTGTTCCAAGACAATATGGGAGAAAACCTACGTGGACGTTTACTTATCGTTTTTGCGCATATGAGAGAATCTTGCAGGTTTGCGTCGATCGCTTCCAAAACGTTAACCGTAGATGAATGAGGAGACCAATTATAGTACCCAGATGTGGATGTCGACTGATTTTACCTTGACTTTTAGGAAGCAACATTTTATCCGTGTCGGTGATCGAAAAAAGTATCATAATGATATAATCAATTATAGTACCCAGACGTGGATGTCGGCTGATTTTCCGTGTCGGTGATCGAAAAAAGTATCAGAATGATATAAAGGTATTGCGGTTATCGCTTTTTTTGGCAACGCGAAAAATTAAGCTTACTTATGCAATCTTTTTAATAATTCACGCATCGGATACACCATTAAATAGCTCGAGCAGATTACTCCACCTTGCACCATCTGACGTCATCCTCTGTCTCCTGTCACCTACGTTGTACAGAGTTTCGGCCATGAAACAGTTCACAAAGTTAGGTGACGCGATGCAATTCAGTGGTGACGTGAACCACAAATCTTTGTTGCTATGGGCAATTCTTTTTTCGGTGACAGGACATGTTTCAACCAAAGATCAGATATATGCTACGAGAGGAAACCGCGTGACGTTCATTGTGGTCTCAATCCGTCATCCATTTTGAAAACTCAAGATTAAAACGCTCGTCCTTTAACTATATGATAACTCGATTAACAACCCATTGGATTTTTTTCTCTGAAGATACCGAGACATACGCTGTGACGTTATGATACACCATGAAGATGATGCATTTCAAGAGGAGCGAGATTTTTAAGATTCTCGAATGTAGGTTTGAAATTGTCCCAAACAGACCTACTCTTTCGAAACCAACAGTAGCCGTTTTCATTCACATTTCCTCTCTTTCAGGGTAATGCGAGCGGCTTTTGTTCATTACATACAAGTATCTCTGTTCTTGAAAGCCTGTGAAACATATGTGTTTGCGGAGCAAAGAGTGGTAAAGTGTTCCGAACACCAACCAGGTAATCGAGTCTTCATTTATTCAGATTCACAGTGCAAGTGAGCCTCAGTTAGGGTGGAAAAGATGTTACAGCGCTTCCGGCTTCAATCACCGTACGAAATATGGATTAACATTTGCTGAATGGTTCTATTCTTGTCAACGTTAATTATGTTATTCTCCCTCCTTCGAGTTTATTGCAAACCGTGGATTTCTGGCTCTGAACGTACATGTAATCTAACATTTTACCAGGATGATAAAACTTCGTACACAAATGTCTGGCCCGTCGGTAATTTACCGCATTCTGCAAAGCGGAAACCCTCGCATCTCACAGGATCTTTGTCATGTTAATGTTCGAGTAGTTTTGCAGGATAGCTATGTGACGTGGCCAAGGGAAGTGAATAACGTACGACGTTTCGGGTCTTCATTCAAAAGCAGTTATCTCAGGAAGGTGGAGACCGATTCGTGTGAATCCCCAGGAAGACAACTAGCGAATGAATTTACGGGAAAGCAACATAGACTTCTGTGCAGGAAATTGTGGTCGTAAGAAGGAGAGTTGCAGAAGATTTGAATCTCATTCCGGGATGCTGCAAATAGCTCTCGTCGCAAAATTAAGGTGACTTCTCCCGTTGCAATCACCAATGCGGATCTGAAAATATGGAAAACGGTCTCGGGTGAACCAAATGACGTCCGAGATTCACTATACATATTGATCCCCTTATTCACCTACTCAAACAGAATAGCTAGTTTGCAGTGACCCACTCGATTTCAAAGAAGTATAAATCCACGTCCTGAGACAATGATTTCGCGTATGAAATTGGAGTTTTCTCTGGAAGTGAGATCGAGGATCTTTCAAACGAATACCACGAACCAGCCCGGCACGTGGTTGACCCGTATGCATGAACAAACCATTGATGCACACTTAAACATTTACTCGAATCGTCAGTTGGAACATAGGAAACGTTTGTAGAATTATGTATGAATTGATGGCATTCGGTCGGAGCATCAAGGCCTCTCAAACTAGTTGCGGGATGTTGTGTGTTTCATGTTAACTAATTTAAAGATAGGACTTATTGTAGCCTCTACATGTAACAACTTGGCCCTCCTCTTGTCAGTCTCCATTCAGGTTGTCTGAATGAGGGCTTAAGTCATCCCTAATTGATTGCGGTATGCTTGAACTGAATCTCCTAGCCATTCAGATTCACCGTGAATTACCGACTGGCTTCACACCCTCTCGGTCAAGCGAAGAAGCGCCTAAAACTATTGCATCACGTGAGCCCCCCAAAAGAGTCCACCTTACATATTCTTGAAAATCAGATAGTTCGTTTGGCTAACAGTGTGCATGCCTACCTTCGCCATGTAGTTCTTTCCACTCACTACCTCCAGATGAAAATATAGAATAAGTCTTCATCTTCTAGTTGTGTAGAACTTTACAACGCGTTTTTCCTCTTCACTTTGTGCCCATGTCCAATAGTCTTGGTAACGAGCACAAAGTCCTATGGCAGTTCAACCCAGAAATTATCAACTGAGCTTCACTGTCGTCGCATTTCGTCATCATGATCATCATCATGACCATCATCATCATCCTCATCATCCGGGACAGCATGACAAAAATTTTGAACAATGATGCTCCGATGTGGTATCAACATGAATAATTTGAACACCCTATTATGAAGGAAATAAAGAAGATGTACATTGAATTGACTTTGGGTTAGCTCAATTCAATTCTGCTCAAGTGTCTACACATTCAA
>NW_008752296.1:113376-115135 GCF_000715545.1 Opisthorchis viverrini
TCACCTCAAATCGTGATATGGAATGTTTCCAACCAAATTGCATAGTTCAGCAGCAAACCTGCGGCCAAGTCGCAAAGAACTCAGGAGTGCTCGGGATACCCCAGTCGCTGCAGCACCTTTAAACCGATCGGAATATGCATGGTCCGTACCCAACCTGCGCATCTCAACTTCTCCTGCCCAGGCTTGGGCACTCATGCTTCCTCCATGTGGAGTTGCAGCTATGTGCCCGAAGAATATCACAGCTCATTACTTCATATCGAATGCTGTAAGTGCATCGACATTAGTCATTCCGGATGCCTTGCCCGCTCTGCCAAGGATATTTCATGCATATATCGCGGATCCCCAACAATTTTCGTTGAACTCATATCGGCAGACAAGTTGAACTACTCATCAAAACGTATTGCCAATGAGCTTTGGCTTCAAAGGCCCCTAGAAAATGTAAAATTTCTCGGTCCCGTGAACATACAAAATTTTCTCATTGGGGCAACGGCAACACAGCAACCGTTAACCAGTTGCCAGAAGTCCTAGCCGTTTCAGCTATCCTGAAAAGCTCGTTTTCTGGCAACGGGACACATTTCAATTCGTCGCCATTCCCGGACTCATGTGATGGCGGTGCGATTAAAAACGATACAACGCCCCCATACCACCTACAGTCAAACGACATTGCAGAACGTCTCGTGAGTAATTTCAGGACAGCTTTGCTTGAGGCGAGAGGGAAAGAAAGCACAGCAAACACGCTATAACATTTTGTGTCAGTGCACAGCCTGACTACAAATCCGTCCATGGCGGAGGGAAATTTTCCCCTAGAGCACAAATATACTGCGCACCTCGAAGCAAATTTGACCCTCTGAACCCCCAAAGGAGATGGTGCAAAACCTGAACTCGTCGCCCACTAGAAGGTGATTATTCCACTGCCCCCTTAGTGCTTCCAGTTGCCAACAAACCTACAGTGGAATGTAAACGTTCGAAAGACGACTGCGACAAATTCCCTGCGTGTATTCTGCAAGATGTTTAGACAATACAAGCTCTCTAGTTTTGATAAGTCAAACCAAAACACCTATATTCAAAGAGAATGAAAACTCAAAAAGCTCGTGTGCAAATATGTTCAGATTATTAAAATAACATTTCAGAATGCCCAAAACATATTGAGGCCCTCAATTCACACAAAAATTGAAATAAGGTGGACGAGAGAAAAGCCAGCAAAGCAAGTTGCTGATTAAACGCTGAAAAAACAATCAATTAAGCAAAAGAGTAGCTCACGTGTGCGCGATCAACGTTGATCCAAAAGGCTGGATTCAAAGTCAAAATTGCGGTTCCTAATGCGCGATGTTCCTTGTGAGTTTCCCACTCGCTTGTTTGCAAGATTACCATTCTGTTCTTCGCGATGATCCTTCGTCACTGGATTGTATTCTGAAACTCATAAGAATATGACCAAACTAGAGTCATTATAGTAAAGTGAAAACTGCCGTAGTATAATATTACAGTTTTGGCTCCAACAACTGTTGTGATTCCCTTGCTGATCACCTGGACCATACTGGTGTGCCCAATCTTCTGTTGCCACATATCGGTCAGGATTGAGAATACGTAAGACGCCCCCTGTAACACCGACTTCTACCACCCAAGCCCCTAAACGGGACGGTTATGCCAATTTCCTAGCCAACATCAGACAAGACGCAGACGGTCGTCCAAGTGCTTGCGCATTATGTTTACAGCCCCACTCAATTTCTAGTTGCCAGCAGTTTTTGTCTATGAAAGTTCC
>NW_008752296.1:115405-132545 GCF_000715545.1 Opisthorchis viverrini
CTGTGTCATTTTCCCAAACATATTCAATTTGCGTGGCGATATTCACTTGGGTTTACCGACCAAACCATTACAGCGCTAGAGTTGAAGAGGTTCTACTGAATTCCACAGTGATAAAATACCAATTTTCATACTAATCATAGTAATAATTTAGCCGCAGAACCGTTTTGGTAGGCAGCCATCCTACTGCCAATGAAAAGCACAAGTGCAGAGTAATCGCCGCGTTGTACGTGAGTATAAAGTCGGTCTATTCCTATACTATTCACGGCAAACAAGTCTTTCAATTCTTCTATCCCACTTTCAGCAATCTCTTAGTCTTCAGAATATTTGCTTTGGCAATTTCGAGAAGTTCAAGAATTCCGGAGGGCCGCTCAGCTTTTGGCCTCATAAAAGCAACCAATTAATTTACCCGTGAGAATCATCACCGATATTCATGAGATGTGTCAAATTCAGTAGATGACATTATGCTGTTATTTAACGTCACTGCCAAGGAAACTGCTTCCGTCCATTTGTTTCTGAATGACAAACAACTACTACTAATGGGTAGTAGTTGAAAGCAAACGAAAACGGGTAATAATCACTGTCAGTTGTGATGGATATCTTTCGAGCAACAATATCCCCGTAGATTTACAACGAGTGTTTATGTATTGGATAATGAATAGCTGGTCGCCGACCAACTATTGTTTGATGGGTTGGGTTTTCCGAAGCTATGTTTAGAAGTTATGTGCCTGATGAAAGCGAAGATCTTTGTTCATACTCACATCACTCTCATTGAAACCAATGTCCTTCCTTCCTGGGTTTTCTTCCGGTGGGTGCACACTAAAGGGTGGGCAGCGCCTGACTCAACTTGAGCTCTTATTTATGACCCATCAGCGTGCATATCCGACTGCCGTACAGGTGTTTAAGCCGGGCACACTAATGATATCACTCAAACGCAGGAATTGCCTGAAAAATTCCTCTTCAACACGGCAAACAAGTCTTTCAATTCTTCTATCCCACTTTCAGCAATCTCTTAGTCTTCAGAATATTTGCTTTGGCAATTTCGAGAAGTTCAAGAATTCCGGAGGGCCGCTCAGCTTTTGGCCTCATAAAAGCAACCAATTAATTTACCCGTGAGAATCATCACCGATATTCATGAGATGTGTCAAATTCAGTAGATGACATTATGCTGTTATTTAACGTCACTGCCAAGGAAACTGCTTCCGTCCATTTGTTTCTGAATGACAAACAACTACTACTAATGGGTAGTAGTTGAAAGCAAACGAAAACGGGTAATAATCACTGTCAGTTGTGATGGATATCTTTCGAGCAACAATATCCCCGTAGATTTACAACGAGTGTTTATGTATTGGATAATGAATAGCTGGTCGCCGACCAACTATTGTTTGATGGGTTGGGTTTTCCGAAGCTATGTTTAGAAGTTATGTGCCTGATGAAAGCGAAGATCTTTGTTCATACTCACATCACTCTCATTGAAACCAATGTCCTTCCTTCCTGGGTTTTCTTCCGGTGGGTGCACACTAAAGGGTGGGCAGCGCCTGACTCAACTTGAGCTCTTATTTATGACCCATCAGCGTGCATATCCGACTGCCGTACAGGTGTTTAAGCCGGGCACACTAATGATATCACTCAAACGCAGGAATTGCCTGAAAAATTCACTCTTCAACCCTGCACTTATGAAGTAGTGCTATAAAGGCTGCCTGACATGACAGGTTCCCGGATTTCCAACCTTGGCAAGGCTACTGGATATGCAAGGCTGGTGAGCTCTAATAAACATCTAAATTGAGCCAAGTGCCTCGCCGTCGTTGGAAATGATACGAGGATTTGATACTTCCTTTAAAAAAATTGATGACGGGTTAACAGTAGTTGATATCGTTGACCAAGTTGAATGGATTGTTGGGGAACCAAGGAGAAAATCACTATTTTGCTTCTACAATCGCTGTGTAAAACCGAAACTGGGTAACAAGCTATTTTGTGAAGTCTTCGCAAGCGTCACCGTGTTTTTTGACACCCTAATGGTGATTCCAAAATATCCCCCAAACCAAGTATGCCTGAATTTTTAGGGCAGCGATGGGTTCGCAATAAAAGGTGGTGAAGGCAGCTACTGAATGCAGTAACTTTTTGGGATCGCAGAAACATTCTCTGCGTAATTTCTTCAATATGGCCATGACATTTAAATTTGCACTCGCTTCCTTACGGGCCTTAATTGAGTTACCGTGCGGCTGCGACCTAGTGAAACTGTACAAGTGTTTCATATTTTACGTTTGACCGTACGGTTTAGTGTGTAATGATGAAAGAGGGTCTTAGGATGGGTGTTCAGTGAACCTCATCGTAGAGTTGGAGCAGGAAAAAGAATTACCAACTTTAAAGGGAAATGCTTGGCCTATAAAAATGATATGAGGCGGTAAGCTGTTCTGTGTCTGGAGCTTAGTGTCAGAAAAATGGCTGTCATACTATTGGGATAAGTCAAGGAAAAAAACCTCTGGGCATATTTGTTCTATTTGTCAGGGTTTTTATAGTTTATCAGCGGGTCGATTTGTAGGATCCGGAGAACAGAGCATATGCATATTTTGGTATGGTATAAGAAACGTCGAGGCATGCCTATGTATATTCTCCAAAGTCACATAATAAAGATTAGTGAAACCGATGGAGACGTGTTCTACGGGAGCGGTGGGTGGATTGAATATTTTGGCTTAACTGGAAACAATTTGGTGCTGAAGGGCTTAGTAGCAAGTCACCGTTGCAAGACTCAATCCGGAATGCTGTATTTAAAATCTTTCTAGGCTAGGCGCACAGAAATTTCTAGCTTTAAAAATGTTACTTGTGGAGTGATGATGATGATAATGATGATGGTACTTTGGTGTACGAAAGTTTTGTAAGGTACGTCTCACGTCGGATTATTTTGCTCTAGCCTCTAAACATTTTCATGGATAACAGGCAACGATTCATGAATTTCATTTTTGTCTGCATCTGAGGCAGGGTAAAACGAAATTCGGTGGTCTACCTTTAAATTTTGTGGCACATTGAAAAATTCTTGCCGCCTTGGATCTACGAAATTGCGATATGTGGGAGACACGTAGATTGTGCATTGCTCATCTTATGCTATTCATTTCAGTTCCGTGTGTATTCATTCGATTCGCTAGGTTATATTAATATGTGAGAGAGGAAATTCTGGGGATTCCGGTTCCTTCGAAGGTAACGTCAATGGGGAATCCGGATAGATTGTAGGCGCGCCGCCTTTGAATACAGCAAGGAGAAGTTCAAATATCGTATCCCACATTCTAGCCCGGACAAATCGGCTACTCGACCAACAGGCTTAAGTGTTAATAGAGCCTTGGTAAAAAAACAGAGTGACGGAGAAATGTTCATTAGGGACAGTGTTAATGGTGCGACCTCGCTAGGGCCGACGGTGACATGGGAGAACCACTTAATTCCCGATCTTTGGTGAGCGCAGAATTCTCCAATATTCATGGGAAACCCCATAGTGTTCTAAAAACTGATAATTTATCTATGTTTATGGTGATTTCTTGCCTCCCTTTTATGGTCGATATGGTTAGACTACAACTTTAATCGAAAAGCAAATGATGCTGGCTTGTTATTAATTTGCCTGTGTTCGCCAATCGCAGATGCGGTTTTTCCGGCATTGAGATACGATCGATATGAAGATTTTTGGTTCTTTTGAAGATGTCTAACAGTATTTAGTGCTCTCGTGTACCGGTCCTCAACGTCTCTTATGTAATCCAAAAAACCGCAAACCGAAGGCTCAAAATGGACGAATTTAACATAGCCACATTGAGATGAAACTACAAGTGGTACTTTTGTTGCTAAAGCCTCACAGTTCAACCAAATTCATAGGAGAAAAACAACGTTATGGAACACGAAGTTGACAAGGCCTTCAGAGGCGTGTTTTGATGATTTAGCCATGTCGATGTGTGCGCTGCACTGCCAATGTTCCGGAGATCCTTAATATAGTTTCTGGCGCCTACTGCAATTTATCAAAATGATTACGTAATACGCGATCGGTCATTACCGGAAGAATGTAATCCATGACAAAAAATTGACTGATACGCCTACAATGGCTTTGGCGTGTAGAAACGTGTAATCGGTGCAACTAAATGTGTTTTTTCTACATCGATTTAAAAAACAGAACAGATTTTTACCTGTAAGTGTAAAACGTACGCATTTTGTCAATGGCATTCGACTATCTCAATCTTGCCAATTTATTGTTCGTTCGGCCAGGCAGGCATCAGGCAATCATCGAGCCACACCACGTGCTTGAGGGTGCGGCATAAGAAAAAAACAGCTTGACGGAAAATCTTGTGAAACTAACGTCTGTGATACTAACAAAATCATTTCCTTTGCCGGTGTAGTTCGACACAACATTCACGGGGCTGGTTGTACAATTTGGCAATAAAAGACAATAACAACAACAATAGCAGTAAAAGTACAACAGATGCTAGAGCGGCCTACGAACAAAAAAACCGGTCCATTCAAGTGCTTAGCAGTGTTTATCAAAGATTCTTTTTACACTTTAACACGTCAGAACATACCGTACCTTAGTGCAACAAACATAGCGCCACGATTTCTGATGCATCTTTATGAGGCAAAACGGAGGCGTAGTGAACAATAAAAAGATAAAGTGTACACGAATTAATTTAGCCGACATTAGCGGGATACGTGTTCTGAATATGCAAAGCCTATTTTCAACGCAAGTTTTAGAAGTATCATCTCGTACAAATTGCAAAATTTGGTTCAAAGTTATCAAGCGTCTCGTAAACTGACACAAACAATGTGACGTATGCAAAATAGCTTAGGTTTACTTACCCTGGTGAAACTGTTATTTACTTCAGATCACATGGTGTGCAAATATTGTAGGGCACTCTACAAAGGTTCGGTGCGTGCAAGTGGTAAACCGCTCACAGGCTTAGAAGGACACATTTATTTTCATTATGCAGAGGGTGCAAAGGATAGGAAGCTTCAAAGTTTCAGATGGATTTCTCATCTGTCCGCAGATGTTACAAAGATGTGTCACTCTCGCATCCAAGTTACCTAGCGCGCCAGCTTTCCGCGAGGATTTCCTCAGGCTGTGATCCACCCAAGGTGTTTGCGATCGGTTTCGACATGTAACATTTTTACAGTCAGTTATGACCTATACTTATCCAGGGCGCATACGTTTGTTTAGCATTCTTTCCAAATTGTCGAGTATTTCTGTTCAGCGTTAGTTAAGACACGATTAGTATATTCGAAAACTTCCCTCTCGTGCTATAGGAATGCGCCGATACCACGATGACTGATAACCGCGGGAACGGTGAGCACCTCTTTGGCTCTGGGTAGTTTGTGAGTCAGCGGAGCAGCAATCGTGGCAGTAAGCTAACTCGTCCGAGACCCACTTTATATCTCCCTACTATTACGGAACTCCAAGGGGGTCGTGACTTGGCTTCATTTATCTGCAGACCAGACTCTCGGATCCGCTTCAATACAACGTCCAAGTAAACTGCATGCTCTGATTGTGAATCGCCGTGCAAAAGGATATCGTTTCCATACATGGCAATATTCGAGAGTCCCTTCGTTGAACGAGGCATCAAATGCCTGAATATGGGGGGTGTCCATGATGAACTAGACGGCATTCGTCTAAATTGAATTTACGCGTCCCTAACGGTAAGTGCGGGTTTCTCTGCCTAGATTGTTATCTCACATTATCCGGAACGGCATCCGATACAGTGATATATCGTGGATGCTGGATGGAATGGAAAATCTCCTTAACCGCAGGCACAGCTACAACCCGTTTACGCTCAGTTCATTCGAGCGCCTTGAATACGCCCAACACATATATTCTCCGTCCACATTCCTGACAAGCCCAACCCGGAGTTGCACGCAGTGCTGGCTTCTTCGATTATGCAATTCTTCAACATGCCTTGAATAGTTTTGTGGACGTCCTCACGTGAATGGAGCAGCAGCGGACGGAGACCATAGGGTCCAAAGCGTTCTGACGACAGGAGAATCTCGTGTTTACTTCATGGGCGGAAGCTGAAATGATGCCGTGAACAATTCGGAATATTCGTCGGCCACCGACCGTACCGAAGGTTGAACCATTGTAGGAGAAATCCCGAGATGCACGGCGGCGGAAAACGGAACTGTGTGACCAGTTGTAAAGGGATTGACAACGGTTTTGTGTCTTTCCGTGAAAGCACAATTCCTAGAAGATACATTTCGAACAAGCATTTCGGACGAGCGGTCGAATAACGGCTAGGTATTCAGATGTCCGTGGGTGACGATTCTTTTGAGATAGACACTTGAAGCATTTGTGCTCGCATTCCGCGAATTGTACAAATAGTTCGCAGCGAAGTTGATAATCTCAATGACGGAATGTATTGACGCAGTCATAGACAGCGTTTCACCTTGTGCATTTATTCTTGGATAACGGCAATGTTCTACACCTACAAACAGCGCGGACCTCTCTAATGTTCCTGGCCTCCAGCTCTTTAACAGGGCAAAGTGGAATTACCATGGCCTCTTCTTTTCGTCGGGGGTTTGGAACTTACGTATGACAGGTTGTGTGAGGAGTAGAAGCTTGATAGTCCTCTTTGCAGATTTCATTGGAAAGCATTGCCACAACTTTTAATAAAGATATCTCACTGTTTCTTAGCAGGATAAATTTTGTGCATCGAGCTAGCCGATTTGGTGCAAAAATCATCCCAAAGGCCGTGATCTCGCTACTAGAAAGTATTCACATGTCTTCTGCCTTCAGTTTAAAATAACATTTAGGATGCTTGGTAGTAAGCATCAGCTACAGTCAGGGCGACCAAATGTGCATCATCTATATCGAATTACTGACTTTCGTATGCAGTGTTTGGTCATCGAATTCGGTTCCAAGTGATCGACGTTGTCATAACGATTAGGATACTGGCCGAACCACTCTGTAAAACACAAGTTGCTTACTAAGTGACTTGCTGTGTTAATAAATCGCCTATGAGGAAAACCCCGTGGTTTGCTATTCCTTTAGCACGAAGGTTAAAAACGGAGGCGTAGTGAACAATAAAAAGATAAAGTGTACACGAATTAATTTAGCCGACATTAGCGGGATACGTGTTCTGAATATGCAAAGCCTATTTTCAACGCAAGTTTTAGAAGTATCATCTCGTACAAATTGCAAAATTTGGTTCAAAGTTATCAAGCGTCTCGTAAACTGACACAAACAATGTGACGTATGCAAAATAGCTTAGGTTTACTTACCCTGGTGAAACTGTTATTTACTTCAGATCACATGGTGTGCAAATATTGTAGGGCACTCTACAAAGGTTCGGTGCGTGCAAGTGGTAAACCGCTCACAGGCTTAGAAGGACACATTTATTTTCATTATGCAGAGGGTGCAAAGGATAGGAAGCTTCAAAGTTTCAGATGGATTTCTCATCTGTCCGCAGATGTTACAAAGATGTGTCACTCTCGCATCCAAGTTACCTAGCGCGCCAGCTTTCCGCGAGGATTTCCTCAGGCTGTGATCCACCCAAGGTGTTTGCGATCGGTTTCGACATGTAACATTTTTACAGTCAGTTATGACCTATACTTATCCAGGGCGCATACGTTTGTTTAGCATTCTTTCCAAATTGTCGAGTATTTCTGTTCAGCGTTAGTTAAGACACGATTAGTATATTCGAAAACTTCCCTCTCGTGCTATAGGAATGCGCCGATACCACGATGACTGATAACCGCGGGAACGGTGAGCACCTCTTTGGCTCTGGGTAGTTTGTGAGTCAGCGGAGCAGCAATCGTGGCAGTAAGCTAACTCGTCCGAGACCCACTTTATATCTCCCTACTATTACGGAACTCCAAGGGGGTCGTGACTTGGCTTCATTTATCTGCAGACCAGACTCTCGGATCCGCTTCAATACAACGTCCAAGTAAACTGCATGCTCTGATTGTGAATCGCCGTGCAAAAGGATATCGTTTCCATACATGGCAATATTCGAGAGTCCCTTCGTTGAACGAGGCATCAAATGCCTGAATATGGGGGGTGTCCATGATGAACTAGACGGCATTCGTCTAAATTGAATTTACGCGTCCCTAACGGTAAGTGCGGGTTTCTCTGCCTAGATTGTTATCTCACATTATCCGGAACGGCATCCGATACAGTGATATATCGTGGATGCTGGATGGAATGGAAAATCTCCTTAACCGCAGGCACAGCTACAACCCGTTTACGCCCAGTTCATTCGAGCGCCTTGAATACGCCCAACACATATATTCTCCGTCCACATTCCTGACAAGCCCAACCCGGAGTTGCACGCAGTGCTGGCTTCTTCGATTATGCAATTCTTCAACATGCCTTGAATAGTTTTGTGGACGTCCTCACGTGAATGGAGCAGCAGCGGACGGAGACCATAGGGTCCAAAGCGTTCTGACGACAGGAGAATCTCGTGTTTACTTCATGGGCGGAAGCTGAAATGATGCTCATAGGCCGTGAACAATTCGGAATATTCGTCGACCACCGACCGTACCCAAGGTTGAACAATTGTAGGAGAAATCCCGAGATGCACGGCGGCGGAAAACGGAACTGTGTGACCAGTTGTAAAGGGATTGACAACGGTTTTGTGTCTTTCCGTGAAAGCACAATTCCTAGAAGATACATTTCGAACAAGCATTTCGGACGAGCGGTCGTATAACGGCTAGGTATTCAGATGTCCGTGGGTGACGATTCTTTTGAGATAGACACTTGAAGCATTTGTGCTCGCATTCCGCGAATTGTACAAATAGTTCGCAGCGAAGTTGATAATCTCAATGACGGAATGTATTGACGCAGTCATAGACAGCGTTTCACCTTGTGCATTTATTCTTGGATAACGGCAATGTTCTACACCTACAAACAGCGCGGACCTCTCTAATGTTCCTGGCCTCCAGCTCTTTAACAGGGCAAAGTGGAATTACCATGGCCTCTTCTTTTCGTCGGGGGTTTGGAACTTACGTATGACAGGTTGTGTGAGGAGTAGAAGCTTGATAGTCCTCTTTGCAGATTTCATTGGAAAGCATTGCCACAACTTTTAATAAAGATATCTCACTGTTTCTTAGCAGGATAAATTTTGTGCATCGAGCTAGCCGATTTGGTGCAAAAATCATCCCAAAGGCCGTGATCTCGCTACTAGAAAGTATTCACATGTCTTCTGCCTTCAGTTTAAAATAACATTTAGGATGCTTGGTAGTAAGCATCAGCTACAGTCAGGGCGACCAAATGTGCATCATCTATATCGAATTACTGACTTTCGTATGCAGTGTTTGGTCATCGAATTCGGTTCCAAGTGATCGACGTTGTCATAACGATTAGGATACTGGCCGAACCACTCTGTAAAACACAAGTTGCTTACTAAGTGACTTGCTGTGTTAATAAATATGAGATGAGGAAAACCCCGTGGTTTGCTATTCCTTTAGCACGAAGGTTATTTTAGTTCAAAAGAGCAGCCGTGCATTAAGGTGTACTTTTAGACAGTTCAAAAGAGCAGCCGTGCATTAAGGTGTTGAGTACTTTTAGACAATCGATGAATCCTTCACAATAACAGAAGAAACGAACGTCATCCGGAAGCTATCGTTGAAGTATATTGTGTATCCCAACACTGATGTGAAACAGTTATGCTCCCCAGATCACATGGTGTGCGAATAATTTCGGGGCACTGTACAACGTTGTGGTGCGTGCAAGTGGTAAACCGCTCACAGACTTCGGAAAACATTTATTTTCATCATACAGAATGCGCAAAGGCCTGGCAGCTTCAAGGTTTCGGATGGCTTACACATCGGTCCGCAGATGTTACAAAGAAGATGCAATTACTCAGTATAACTAACAGAAAAATAGTCAAGCGCACTTGTTGAAGTCACATTCTGTAGTGATCCAGAAAGTCCGACCAAGTGTAGAATGAACGGAATCAAAACATTTCCCTGAGAAATTAATAATATTATTCTACGGACAGCAGTTCGAATTCCACTTTACTCTAACGCATGTGTGGTTTTATTCTATTCCATTAGATTATGTATTAATGGCGAACTGCAAGAGACGTTTTCTAGGCTAGGCGTGACCAAGATCAAATTTAGTAATGCCTCATCAAAATATCATACGATTGTGAACACTCAAAGACAACTTGAGGTCAAACCTGAAAGATAAAAAAATAACTGCTCATTTGGTTGAACTGGGAAACATCTCCAGATTATCACTCTTCCAGTACCGATACTTATTCTCAAACGCTTAATATGCAAAACGCACTGGATTTTTTCAGCAGTGTTACATCCCGATAGAGGAAGTTACAAAGCCATTATAATGCCACGCGGAAGTCAGTGAAATTAGTTAAATAAACGGAAGCAAACTGACTTCATTCTCGCAATAGAGGATTGCAGTGGTGGTGTTGATCACCTTGGCACACGATATGGTTAACACGATGCCAGCGTTGTGACAGCAGGTGACTTCAGAAAATTCTAGACGTCCCGCATGTTTACCACGACGAGCAATCACGGACGATGAGGCACGGTGAGGAACCGATATTCTGGTTGATTCCGTCTAATAAAGGTCAGTGTTGGTAAGAGTCGTGTGAAATTGGGTTGATTATATGAATAAAATTCGGCAGTCAGCACAGAGAGAGATTGCCTGTTTCAAATACTAAGCACAGGTAAACCTTGGAAAGCGTTGTTCCCGATTTGAGGATGACATACGGCTAGCAACGCTCAGTTTTGTGTGTCCTCAATTAGTTGGTTTTAAACACTTCACACATTGTGCGCTCTGGATGGTTTGACTGTATAACATTCACACGTTGTGCGCCTTGGATGGTTTGACCTGTATAACAGTATAAGGTCTATCACGAATAAATCAAGTAATCCTTCGCGATCAGTGAGACATCGTCCATTGTCCATCACTGATGATTTGTGCGTGTAAAACGCACGGAAACCACACCTGTCACTGAGTTCTCTAGCTCTTGAATTGATGTGGAGTAGCCGAAGGGATAGACAGGATATTTTAGGCCAATTTATTTCACTTCTAACCGAATAGTTTGTTTCAAACGGACGTTTCCGGAATATTGGTTGCACGCCAGGGGCCGGCTTACGTGAATTCAGACATCTTAGCGTGGAAACACAAACATAAATCATTTGGTCAGGATGTGTTCCAATGTGTATGTATGTGTTCACATTTGAATTGTCTAAAATTCAGGAAAACTCAAAATTATCCACTATAACATTGCTGTACCCAACCATATTTGCTCTTTCCCGTTGGCTCGTGAAATCTGAATTTCGCCACACATCAAAATGAAATTTTCTACCATGAAAAAATGCCGGTTTCCTGGATACCAAAACATATTCATTGCATACATTTGGGACATTCACCACCGCCAACCCCCACGAAAGTCATGTTCATCATCAGATGTGAAGCCGCAGACGTTAAAATCCACCAAGCCGCCTTAGAGTGAGCAACGCAGAGAGTACGTCGACTCTAAGGGAGCACATGAATTGCTTGCTGCCCGGATGCAAGCGCTTTAAGCAAGAATGAAGACTACCGTTCATTCAAACATTGAGAGGCATATTGAAAGAAGGCAGGGGGTATTTATTGGAGTCCACTATATGTTCGAGAACACAACTAACAGGCCACAAATTATCGTGATTTCCTTAATGGTGGAAACCGTTTCATGAGCCGAGCTCCATATAGATATCATACCCTCTCATCCATATGCCAAGACATCTACAAACACCAGCGCGTCACAGTAGCTAAAGCAACAGGAACAAAATGCTCACCTGCAATGTGAAATTAATGGTCTAATTGCGGTGCCTGCCTTTGATGACACACAATTCAAGCCTATTCATCGGCTCACATCTTTGTTTGACAAACTGACACCATGTGCGAAGGTAACAGGCAACTTCGCTTTATTGGGGGAAGACCTATTCACTTGTAATTGTTAGAAAATCAATGGTGACGTTCAACATGATATATATAAGCGCAAGCTAGCCCTAACTGTGTATGCATAATCTGCAGCAGTAAGTTTGCGGGACCATTTCTTAACAGATTAACACTGGAAAACTGCCGGGTACCAAATGCAGATACTGTAGGTTGAGGAGACATAAACCGATACCTGTTCACAACATCGTTACGCGTGCCTTTTGGGTTATCCTAAATGCCTACGGTATGAAAAACTACGCACACACATGTGGGAAATTTAGTTACTTTGAAGAAACTTCCAACAAATGTTTCTTTCGACTCTGGTTTCTGCAACGCGTCACTAATTAGAGGAGAGTTTAATGGTACAGCTGTTCAGAGTATTACCATTTTAACCCATGCTGTTTTCTATCTTGTAGCCTTAGCGAAACGCGTGAAGCTTATTAGGTGGGTGTAACTAACCGACTTCCTAGCAACCTGCCAATAGTGACAACTAAAGAACTAGCAACTTAAATGAGCATTTTATTTACTAACTATCTAACTTTCCTTACTTACTTACTTATTTACATACTAACTCGCTTACTTACTTACTTACTTACCTACTTATTTACTTTCCTACTCACTTACTAACTTACATACTGACCTAATTATGTACTTACTTATTCACTTACTTACTTACCTAAATACTTACCTTCTTGCTTACTTACTTACTCACTTACTTGTTGACTTACATGCAAACTAACTGACAAACTTAATAACCCAAATTTGAATTGTCTTGCAACATTTAGTTTCGTCCAAGAAAATGCAAACAATCTTGTTGCTCTTTTCGACAAGATTTGGAGAATAAAATCTGAAGTCGCCCTTCTCTTAAGCATGAGTCGCAAGGGCGTCTGGTTTTGGTCTGCGGTTACTTAAAGACACCACTAAAGATAAATGGGATAATCTGCCGTTCGTTATTAGAAACATCTCATCAATTCACTCAATAATGTTCACGAAGCCAGCGAGCGCGGTCCGACTGTGAAATATCAGCTTCAAATGCGCATGGTCATATGTAATATTCCTATCTGGTTTCGAACCTTTCAGTCAGATAACGCGAAGTGATGCGAGCAAGTGTGTTAGGTTTGTAGCAATTTGACCCTGATAATAAATGGTTGGATCTCATTTATTTTATCTACAATTTGGCAAACTGAAAAACTGACAAAATATGCGTAGGTTACAGGCAACGTTGCTTTATTTGGGAGGGGGAACGCTTCACTTACCATTGTCGGAAATCAATACTGACGGTTAACATGTCGTATTAAGTGCAAGCTAGCCCTAGCTGCCTATATGTTTTCGCCAAACAGGTTTTTCATAAGTCGGGTATGATAGCACATTTCGTTCTTTTACTCCTTACACGGATTGCTGGTTGTTCAGGTGAGACACAACTAGCGCACTTCTACGCTATTCTGATAATCTCCAGGTATCAAGTGCTTGGTGCATGACGAAGGAAGCAATATGACAATCGAAAACGGATGCAAATACTGTGAGGTTTGTATCAAATTCTCATTTCTTTTGCCCTCCATAATTGGAATTAGGTATACTGTCTTCTTTAAATTAACCTTTTCTGCCTAGATTGCGGAAACATGTGCAAACAACTGTGCATATGTCCAACGTTGAGCTCGTGTGTGCTGGTGTGAAAAATGTTGTGACACGCAATTCTGCAACCTTGATAATGGGACTGGTGAGTAGATTCCGCCCGAAAGATTGATTCATTTTTCTCATCAGTCCTTTACCGGAGTCCAAATTAAGTGAAATTTCGCACTTTGTTTTCCATCTGTGAATTTTAGTGTGAATGTTGAAAGGTAGGTAAAAATTTCTAGTGTATGTCTAATTCTTCCATAATTTGCAGGAGTACGTTTGCGTGAACATTTCGTAACAAATTTGAAGGAATTGTATACCACACTGGGAACCGCCACATTCATACGTAGCAGATACGAACTGCAGATTTTGTAAGGTAAGGAGAATAAACCGTGGTATTTCAAAATATCCTTCTGTTTGTTTTTTAGTTTATCCAAAATGGCGGGGGGATGTATATGCACGCCCACGTATGCGAGAAATTTAAGTGCGTTGAAGAAACTCCAGACGAATTTTGTAGCGTATCTAGTTCCTGCAAGGAATCACTGCTCAGAGGTCAGTTTTATGTTACATCGTTTCACAATATTACCATTTAACCCACTCTGTGTTGTCTATCCTGTAGCCTCAAACTAACTAATGACCTCAAATTCAAATTATGTCTTGCAATATAAACATCAAATTTTCTTTTCTTTTCAATGCAGCCAAGACAACGTCTTGAATGCTGTTTCTGTTTTCGACATGTGTACATCAATTTTCGGAGGATAAATTCGGAAATGGCACTTCTCTTCAGCGATAATTACAAGGTATTCTGGTTTTCGGTGCTCGTGCATTTAAAGCTACCATTAGAGATAAACTTAATATTCTAGGATTACTTGTTAGGTTCACTTAATATTACCCACGAAACCAGTGAACGTGTTCCCGTCGTCGGATTTCAGCTTCAACTGCGTTTAATATCACCGTTACACGGTCATTTGTACCATGCACATCTCGTTTCCATCCACTCCTCAAGTCGCTTTATGTACTCACAACTGATTGTAGGTTTCAGCATTGCCCATATACTGACATGCATGCAACGCTACCCACGCCCAAAGGTACCTTCTTAAATATTGGTGCAGCACATTCGTTCACGCTGGAAACGATACAGCTATCTCAGATGTGACGCTGCTTGAGGAACCGAAATTTCTACCTATGCTGTTTCGCTGTTTGTTTTGATCGGCGGAAAATTAAGTGATCCCAGTGCCCTAAATATATCCTCTTCCATGAATGTCACAGTACAGATGTTCGTATATTTCTCCAAGTTCATGTGTGAGAACAACATTTGTGCCATATAAAACAAACCAGTAATGCTACGTGTGTTCTTAGTGATCTGATTTGCGTGAAATTTAGCACGCTCAAACTAGGCGATCAGCTTCCTGTGCTACAAAAGTAGCAGTTAACTTCGGTTTGTATCTTTAACTAAATGAGATCCACAGACTAGTATTTCCCTGTGAATGAACTGAACAAGATGACAACTTCAGCCATATTGAGACGACCTAATCTAATTTGTGATTATTCAACAAAATGTGAGTCTCATCTTTATTACTTGTGTGCAACAGACAGCCTTCTGTGGAAAGAGTTAGGTTATCTTTACCTTGCTACAGTAGATTGTCTGGGTGTTTGTCCAATTTACCTTCGATTTTCAGAGAAAACGTGAAAACAAATTTATGAATGTCCCCGCTCTTTACCCTCGTTTTGTGGAAGATTACGCTGTTTTGTGCCTTAGTATCAACGAAGCAAGCCCTAACGATTGTCCCGGATTCATGCAAAAGCGCCACAAAAGTCCGGAGTGTAGTGCCGCCTAGTGTATAGTCAAAATATTCTAGCCTCGAACAACTTGCGTAAGTAATGGGCGATGACTACAACAAGAAATTTAACCATTCTTGTATCATTCGTCAATCCGACGTTTCTGGTTATCACGGTAGGCGACGGCATGCCACAATTCTATCATTCTAGCCAAAACGCGGTACCTTTGAATTCATACTCACAAGGGATGCCGTTGAAGTATGCTGTAAGCGAAAAGCGCATTGAATAACTGAGATTAAACGTGATCCTGCTTGGAGATAAACTTCTTAGCTTAGGCTAACGGAAGGTGTCTCCGCACTTAAACCTCGTTTTCTGCAAAATTGCGCTGTTTTGTGGCCTGGTGGCAACGAACCCAGCCCCCAAATTGTCCAGGATTCGCACAACCTTCCCTGGGTCCGTGGAAGTTGAGTGAAATCGCTTTGTTTTCTAAGCAGTATTCTGTCACGCATATACGTTTTGCAAACGAAGAAAGGCTTCAAGCTCTCGCTAAGCTCACTTGCCCCCAAAGCACAAATTACATGGAAAACCCAATTGTTATTCATGTTTAATCTAACCGCTACTTTTTATTTGATAATTTTCAGCAGAATTTTGGGTTGAGACTTTCGCTTGAGTTGCATTCTTCTTTTACCCCAGCTCCCATGCAGCTGTATGTATGCACTCATAACTGAGTTATGGCTTGAGAATCTGTGGTGACATATATCATTTAATATTTATTGAGTTAAATCACTGAGGGGGTTCTCGTGACTTATGCACTTTTCTAATATGCAACGTAACGCCGAATGTCTCGTGCCATACAAATGCGTTAGAAACCTCTCCCAAACAATGAATGTTATAAAGCCGCCAAACTTGTACATTTGTTAGAGAAGCGGAAATTGCACCTTCCGCTTGGACTAACCACAACCACAATAGTCACCTTAATAAGTTCGGTTGATGGCAGTTGCTTTGACTTACATTTTCGCTGTTTCTGGGAAACGCTCTCCAAATAATCCGTCATATGGTGTCTCAAAATTTTTGGTGAATTCATTGAGGCACAATTAATCACAATATCAGTCATAGGGTTGCTTGACTTGGCCAATTTTCACATCGGAATCCATGGATTCGTAATAACATCCAGAGTACGGCCCTAGGAATATCAGGACCGTATTTAAAAACCTTGCTTCAGAAAATGTTTTTGGAAAATGGGGAGTGTATACATGAGTCGCTTAGAATATATCACTCTGCGGCCGATTCGCCGTGTGTAGATAAGATATAGCGTCACTGGTTATTAAGTCAAGGAAGCAAATCACGTGGTCACGTGTTGAGTCACTGCGTAGCTGAGAACACCTTAGATTAAAATTACACTCATTATGTGTATTTTTCTCACGAGCTACTCAGTGTTTCGGCAGTTTCTGGAAATAAAACGCTTCCGGTGGCGAGTTCATTAGTGAGTATTTTCAGAGGGAAAGTTGTAGGTTCAGCGTGCACCTCACGAATTGCCAAAACGAGGTATCAGCGCAGTGCATTCTGGTATTTTGATCTTCAACAGATACACCAATCGAATACACGCTTCTAAAAGTGGCCAAAGTCTCCCAACCGTGCATGCTGGTCGGAATGTAACATGTGCATATAGCTGCGCTAGGATATCACAGATGTCAGTTCTACTTATCATCCTCACAGCGCGTCATTGTTGTTAACCTCAGCGGGATGAATAATAAAACTACAGTTAACCGGAATTGGAAAGTATATTTCGAGATGCTTATTTTGTAACAAAAGTCGACATTTAAATTCACAATATAGGTATCAAGAAAATTT
>NW_008752297.1:0-3498 GCF_000715545.1 Opisthorchis viverrini
GCTCCCCACGGTCGCTCGAAATATATATACGAAGTTGCTCCCACTGTAATTCGCCTTTGGTTGAAGCAGTAAAAGCCCTCTTCTGAAGGTCTGGTCTTCTCTGTCTGCGCTAGGAGTGGTTGGGCTCGCGTGATAGCTGGGAAGTTGTGCGCTCGTACTCGGGTCGCGTATATCCGTTGATCGTACCCGATTTCGATACACATCACATTGTCCAGATAGTTCACGCAGCTGACGCGACTTTTGTCCCAAAATAAACCGGCACGCACTCGGGTGAACCGCAGGATGCCAAAAAGGATTCGGCGACTTCTGGAAAAAGATCCTAACTCTTTATCAAAATGTTGGCTACAGGGGGTACAGAAGATGAGCTGGCACTTCGTAAAATGCGGAACCGCTGTAAATCGGAAATCCGCCAATGGAAAATACGAAAACAAGCCCCCATTCTGGACCTCGCTCGAAGAAAACTGTTTATTTATATGAGACATCGTCGCAGAAACAGGCCATCCGCGTTCTCCTTGAGGCAGCAGAGCTTTCCATAATAAATGGTGAGCTGCTGATCACAACGCTGACGTTTAAACCCACATGAAATCGTTCGCAACACTGCAACTCAGTTAAAAATCATCAACGGCACCGTCGTTGCTTGTACAATACAGTAATAAGAACTTGGTTGACATACATGACCAACGACGCGCAACTAGCTGGCGAAATACAACCCGAACAGATCACATCGAACAGCCGAACGAAGCTAGTTCACTTAAATAACTAACAAGCGTCCATTCATGTCGACTGGTCCGACCGTCAATGGTCCAGCTTAAACGGGATGGAAAGTCAAGTTTGGTTGGGCCATTTAATGATTGTATGTCCTGGCAGTAAAGGCAATGCTTTCCTTGTGCGCTCTGTTCTGTGCGCTATCGGCCTCCTAAAATAAAAAAAGTCAAGAGTGATTTTATCGAAATATCGCTATCGGACAGCTGGCTGATAACGTCATAGCAATGCTCCATGCGGCGGGCACTCCTGTGAGCATTCCGGTTTTGCATTGATGTATGCCGGCCTCAAGAATTGCGACATTTACATTATATGCACGATGCCCTAGTAAAAGACGAGCCGAATGAAAACTGATCAAAAGGGGAGCTCGAACCGAATGAATTTATATACTATCGGGGTAAAATTTTCCGTCACTCCACTACAACAAGGGCGCGACTGGGCTGCCACATCGACAGATCTGCGATATGTTGGTAGATTCCTTTCGAAGGGCCGGCGATCGGTACAAGTTTCCACGCTTCGGACAAAGTCATCCTCGTGTTTCCTCAAAGTGACTCTCGGGCACATTGATACTAGTTTTATGCTATAAAATTCACCGCTCTCGATTTGGTCTTTTCGGTAGCCTGAAATAGGAATGTACACATCCAGGAAATGTTTCTGGGGTTTTGTGCTTTGGTTCAAGTTAATATCACAACAAATCTGCTTAGTGGGCCGTTAGGCAACCCAACCTTGGTGCTTTCTTAGGTGCCGGAGGTCGAGCAGTAACAACGATTAGTCATTTGCGCATTACCTTTAGGGACACGCCTGAAGATCCTCACAACATTGTCGGCATAATTCACTGTCACAACAGTCGATGCGACGAGTAATCCAATGGACGCCAGTGGCCATCGCGACCAGCCGGCAGTTCACATGGCACACAAAGGCCAAAGTGTGTGTTCTGAGATGAGCATCTGGGTTGGGGACCACTAACCCCGACCGCCGACTGCAGGTCATCCGTCATGGTTGCTGAGTCTCGGTGCAGCAAGACTTGCCCCTGAACAATCCAACGCCTGCTAACGTTTGTGGCTTTCCTCGGTTCAAGCAGGTGAATTTTATCCAAATCATGCTTAGTTGTTTGCTCGGGCCACCGTAAGGTGATGACAGTGGTCTACGAACAGTGCAACGGATGTCCACTGCTCCAGGTAACCACTGTCGCTTGATGGAGAATCAACCTTGGAAAACATCTATGAGGACTGCCTCATACTGCTCCGAATGGACTGATCCCTGATTACCAAACGCAAATTCCTACAAGGAACCCACAATCCCAGGTGGAAGGGAAACGTGAATTTACCACCAAAGGTGTACATAGTTGATTGCAACAGTAAGTATAACTTTGTTACCACGAGTGCTTCCCGTGGCTATACCAGCATAGGAATAGCACAACACAACGCTGCAGCCAAACTTAACCCATTCCGCTTTCGTTCTGTCAAATTGCAACATTGAAGAAGCTGAATGGCTCACACATCGGATCAAAACGCTCAATTACCACAAAGGCAAACGTCGCCGGGTATCCGGTACCCATGCCAAGAAGGCGTGGATCTTGTATCTACGGGCCGCACAATACTTGGATTAAAAGGGCTCACCCAAGCCAGTTAGCCACGCACGCTTCATCAACATTTATGACACCTGGGATGCATTGAAACGGTGATATCAGCCGCCATCTGGCGATGCATATGTCAAGCACTCGTCGGGACTCACAAGACTTTTCCAGAACCGAAGGCATACCATCCCCCACAACAAAGCCCAATCATCCATCACTTATTCTAAACAGCAGGCCAACACTTCTGGCGGTTCCTGAAGATATCCTATGTAGTGGTCTGGCTACACAATGAGTTTGTTTCCCAGGGGTGTGTGGCAAAGAAATAAAAATAATGTCGCTAGGTTAGGTTTACAATAATAACTAATTCAGACAGAACAGACTCACCAACAATTGTTCTCTTTAAAATAGTTTATCGTTGGCTCAGGTCAGTGAATAAACAATAATCCAATTATCTTGGTCCGGAGGTGTTCTTCTGGACAGCTCCCACATACAACGGATGGTCTGAAATGCTTTGATACCAGAGTTAGTACATGAGATTCGCGAATGGCCGCTGCAAGCGCGAGCGAAATCAGGAGAGTCGAAACACGTGACCACTCTTGTACTCTGGGAAATTGTACAAGTGCGCGTTTTTGTAGTTTTTCGTACTGAGACAAAAAACGATTATGCAATTGACGAAGTACGCAGTGTTATAATGGAAACAAAATAAAGGTACAAAACGCCACACCTATGACATGAGGACCCCGCAGAATTCATCGGCTACAGATTGCTGCACGACATACGACGGCGATCGTCAATGAAGCGGGGAAATTCAGGTGCCCAATTACTCTCTGGTTAGCCATCATCTTGCAGCAATTCGTGCGTACAAGAATTACCTCTTTATGTTGTCAGTACTATTGGGGCTACAAACAGATGATTCCCGTAGCTCCGACGACAAAATCGGACAGGATTGCTGGTACATAGTGGACTGTTTGTCATTAGCAAGTGCACCTAACTCACTAGCTTCTTCTGACTACTCCAATGTTTCCTGGTTTCGGCGGTTACTTGCGGCTTTGTTAGTACACTGACCTTTCACGGATTCATGGATTGATACACAGGATCGAGGCTTTTGCCCAAGTTTCCCAGGTCGGTTTTGTTCTTGTCGGTCAGTGGCTGTCGTTCAC
>NW_008752297.1:3957-13489 GCF_000715545.1 Opisthorchis viverrini
GGGCAGTATGCGTGCCAGCGCGAGGAATCGCGTAAATAAATATCTATTAGTTCTTTAAACTGGCTCTAGAAGGAGCGTGAACAACCGTAGGAGGAAAGTCATTTCACGCACCCACTACCCGAAATGAGAAAAAAATTTGTCCAATGAATGTGTGTGCTCTGATCTTGAAAATTTTCTCACTATGTCGCCGCCATGTGTTTGCTGGGTCAACAGTAAAACCCTGTTTGCCAAACTTTGTTCAGACAGGGCATAAGTAAGAATTAGGTCCCCTCGGAGGCGACGGTACTCCAGGAAAAGAGATCAAGCATCGTCAGACGCGTTTCCTAGTCCATGGATTTGAGGCCGGCAACCATTCTTTTGGCGGCCCGCTTGACACGCTCAATGAGGGTGACGTCCTTCTTGCGTCCTGACTAGATAACTTTGTCGGCGTATTCCAGGAGCGGTCTGACGTAGGCCCCATTGAGTATTTGGAAGTCCATGCGAGTAACATGGGAGTAGGTGCGTCCGATCAGCCGTAAAATGGCGAATGCTTTTTGGGCCGATTTCTCACGGTGCAGTGAGAAGGAAAAGTTCGAGGAGACGCAGATGCCCAAATTCTTTTTGGCATGTATCCTCATGATGTTTTCTGGTCCGTTTTCACCATGCAAAACAACGGCATTCGCTGAATCCCCTCCAAACGACATATGGAAGCACTTTTCGTCATTCAGAGGAAGGTGCTAGTCCGACAACCACTGCTTTGCAGTGTCTACGTCCACTTGGAGGGCACTGGCATAGGAACTCCAGAATTTCGAGTCGTCCGCTGCCAGAGCTGAAAAGTAAAACAGCCTTGGTGCAAACACATGGATGACACAACTACACTCATGTATTCACTTAACGTCTTCTCAAATGTTCTGAGGGCTGAAAACAAGACAGCTGCCAGTTCTTCAACAAACGCTTAATGACGGGCTCACAATTTCTTGAGTCATTATCGTGCAGTAGAAAAATTGAATCCATACTAAACCACATTAAAAGCTAAGGTTAGAGGTTCATTCAAACAAATTCCCAAAAGGAAAGTCTGATAAAAAGTGATTTCTGGTTTGAGCATAAAACCATTATTCACGAAAGCCTTCCCTTGAAACAATGGATGTGGATAAACTGCACATCCTGGAAAAGACCGGCACCTCATTGAGCGTGTCCAGCGGGCCGCCACGAAAATGGTTGCCGGCCTCAAATCCGTGGACTACGAAACGCGTCTCGCGATGCTTGATCTCTTTCCCCTGGAGTACCGTCGCCTCCGAGCGGACCTAATTCTTACTTACGCCCTGTTTGAACAAAGCTTGGAAAACAGGTTTTTTACCGTTGACCCAGCAAACACCCGGCGGGGACATAGTAAGAAAATCTTCAAGCTCAGGGCACACACATTCATTAGACAAAACTTTTTTTCATTTCGGGTAGTAGCTGCGTGGAATGACCTTCCTCCGACGGTTGTACACGCTCCTTCTCGAACCCAATTTAAAGCACTATTAGACATTTATTTATGCGAATCCTCGCGCTGGCGAGCATACTGCCCCACGCTGAGAACATAAAGTGCAGTGCTACACCCTTTTTTCACTTGTGCCTTTCAGGTGAACGACAGCCACTGACCGACAAGAACAAAACCGACCCGGGAAACTTGGGCAAAAGCCTCGATCCTGTGTATCAATCCGTGAATCCGTGAATCTCCGCAAAATTCAAACCAAGCGCCTTTGAATGGTGTTAATAACAAGATGATCAGGGTTGTGTCGTCGGTAAAATAGCCCATTCTGTGAGCTTGAGCGAGACTGTCATAGGGTGGTGGAACACGAGTGCGCAAGATTTTCCAAGGTTGTTTTAAATAACTTGCCCGGTACGTTAGTGGATTCGCTTTCGGTTCCGTCCGTTGCGATGGTTAAGCTGTTCGTCGGTAATTTGAACCCTGAGACGAAGGCTGCTGACCTGCGGAAGAAGTTTGAAGCCTACGGTAAGGTCACCGAGTGTGACGTGGTCAACAATTATGGCTTCGTGGTATGTGGGTTTCGTGAATTTCCAACGTTTTAGCATATGGAGAAGGATTCGGATGCAGAAGCTGCGCTCGCTGGCTTGCAAGACAGCATCTTAGATGGAGTGAAGATAAATGTGGAGCGTAGTCACGGTAAGCGAGGTGGACCTGGTCCGATGAGGAGGCGTGAGGGGCGATATCGCGACAATCCCGTTGATCGCCCCCGTGGACCACCCCCTAGATATATGGGTGCTGGCCCGCCACCTCGTATGGGAAGGTATGGGCCTGGTTGGGACGATGGCTACGGAGGCCCCTACGGACCACCGCCACCTCGCGGTGGTCCCAGAGGTAAGGTTTGGTGTGGCTGTTGACTTATTTTCAGGCGGACCAGGATACGACTACCCATCAAATGGGACAGGTGGTCGTTACCCGCCACCGCCCGATCGTCCAGAACCCGTGAGGCCACCGCGGGCACCTGGGCGAGAGCCTTTGCCCCCTCCACCGTCTGCAGGAGGTTATCGTGGACCCCCCATGCCGGATCCCGTCCCTCCACCCCGTGAATATCCACCAAAGGGTGCTCCTCCCCCTCGCCAAAGGTAACCTCGATGATCGTTTGCATCGCCCTTCTTAGGTACGATAACTACGAAAACTACGGTGAGTATGATCGCTATCGCGAACCGGTTGCGGCACCTGCACCCAGGTCCAACGACTACTATGACAACTACGGCAATTACAGTAGTGGTGGAGGGTATGAGTAAGTTGTTCGGTTTTTCGTAAGCCTCGTAGTGATTACAGGGAAGGCGATAGAGCCCCTCCTCCTGGAGGGTATGACGGAGGATACGATTATGGTTACTATGATTATGGTGCAGATAACCGGTCGCCCGCCCCACCACGGTAGGTCTCCTATGTTCGTTACCTAACTGGACGCTTTAGATACGCTTATGGCCGTCCGTAACTAGCGGTGAGTCTGTTTTTCGCGTCGTCTGCGAAGCCCAGTATTATCACGACGTTATTTTTTACTACGAGTGTTCGTATAGAGTGCGTTCAGGAGTTTCAAAGTAACAGTTCATGCTAGTTCTGTCGAATGAAATTAATCGCACCGCGAGCACTTAGTTTTCTTGGTTGCAAGTGTATGTCACATACCGAAACCCCCTTAGGAGTGCAAGTTGGGCCGCCAGTAAACCAGAATGACGACACCGCTTTTGCGCTGACTTCAGGTAGCCTCTTACGGTTGTTTCCCGTCGCCTAGTATGCCCTTCCACGTTTTTCAGATGAAGCACTTATGCATATTCGCAAACTGGTAGTACGAATTGATTTTAGTTCGTTCTGTCCTCAGTGGATCGTGCAACTCGTCTGTCTAGTCGGATGAGATACTGATGCTCTCGATTTTACGTGACTTTTCAGGGCGCCGCGGTACCAGCCGATTGCGAAATAACAAACGTTTGCATTTAATACCCGAACAATTGCGTACCGAACGTTTCCGTTAGCAGCCTCTGTCCAACGCGTCGTCATCTAGGTTTCGTCGCCTTTCCAGTGTCGTCTTCGCACTCGACAGTCGCGCCGTGTTCGCACGTTTGATGTCATTCGTAACAATGCTTTTACAATACACCTTGTGGTTTTCGGTTTGTTTTCCTGCGCCTTAATTGTCCTTCCAAGTCTAAGCGCATCTGGAGGTTCGGGACCTGGTCTCAGCAGCCGGCACTGCCCCCATTGATGTGACATTTTAGCTCCCTTCTTTAAACTGCCGTTATGACCGTCCTTGTAACCCGCTATGTGCCGCCCGAGTTAATGACTCAGAGGCGTTTGTCTTTACTGCTGGGTCTTGTTCACCAGCTTCAGGAATAATCCGGGGATAAAAGTGTGGCAGCACGGTGATCGTCCAGTCGTCGGATACTTTAGATGCTTAACTGACGTGCCGCTTGATAGGAGCATGATCAACAGCCCTCCAAGTTGCCTAATTTGCCCAGATGTGATGAGGACGCCAGGGTTGGCTTCAAATTATGAGTTCCAGTCTGGCACTCCAACCGCAGTCTGGGAACCAGTCATCCAGATGAAAGCTCGAAACGCGAGAAACCATGCAAAGGCCCATCCTTTTACGATGATTGCATCGGCGTCCGCTAACCGTTATTTGGATATATCCTTCAGCTTCTCGGTTACGCATGCATCGGATGACCGATTGCTCGCGGAAATGCGCGTAGCTGTGAACAAAGGTACAGAATTAGTCTCTCTCAGCCGGTATCGAATGACATGGTGTGTCCACCATGCACTTCCGGGTCGAGGCGGAAGTGCCGCATGTAAAGCGGCACTGGTCATTGAACCGTGGCGTAGGTGAGTCAGTTCTCAAAGCTAAAATGTCACCTGCGGTAGCTGGACACCTTTATCACCGACTTTGATTTATTTATCATGATACAGTGGCCGGTGGGGGCGATACATCACAAAGCCAGTGTGATGACAAAATTTCCATCTATTGATCTTCGTCTCCACCGAACGTCTCATCCTGGTTGTTTGGATCACACCCATGCAGGGAATTTGAGTACAGATGAGTAGTGGACGTCAAAATCTAATGAGTTGTGTGAACCCCATGAAGTAGGGGATTACCCGTCCTGCGACGCTAGCTCGGATATGGGACCCGTTTGATGCACAGCTGCCGTGTGACTCCAAAGGAGTTCGGGAACTGAGGTACTGGTAGGTGGCGCATGTCTAGGCAAGCAACGTCGAAAGACCATTGTTGGGTTCGAGTCAGAAGTCCCGTATCTTGCCGAATGCCCCGTGATAATGTCATGTTAGGCGATAAACCCCCCTTGGAACACCCACTGCTGAACACAATGCCCTTGAGCTACCGCATTCTTACTTGTGTTTGAGTAAACCATTACCTCTATCAGCTCGACCAGGACTGCCTGCGAATACCATCTGTCTGATATTGACATAGAATGATGTATCCACTCCGGGTTCTGGTTACCAAGCCGAATTTTGTAAAACTACCCGTCTTCTTGACTGGTTTGCTACTAGGGTACCATTTTTGAGGCCGTATAGAATATCTACTCGCCTGTAAGACCTGTCTGCAGACGAAGAATGACCCAATCACCCGAAATGCTTGATTAATACATTTTACTCAATTATATCACACCTAGATACTCGTGAATCAATCAGTATGGAGCAGCCTTAACAGGGCTTACGATGGTCCCAGTGACCGGCAAAATCGCCCTCGTCAGCCCACGAACTCTCAGGGTTGTAGCGTGCTATCTTTGTCCGTCAACAATGATGTTTATGTTTCGAAGTGTTTTACTCAGAGTAACCGCTTCGGTGTTCAACATCGAAGGCTTTGGAAATTTCTAAACAGTCTACAAGGACCATGACTACTACATCTGGTTGGTTCTCTGATTAACTTAAGGAAAACTCTGGAACGTCAATTGATGTGCGCTGATGTCGAATCGCCACTTGCATCCCGGACAGAATTTTGGACAACGTGGCTGTCTGTCGAAGAAAAATGCTGGTTATAGTTTATCCCGTCACCTGGTGGCGTGCACATGCCGAGGGATGCGACGTGAAATGTTTCTAGGTCTCGTCATGCCGACATCGCCACCACTTGAGGAGATCGAACATTTTCTTCGACACAGCTACGCTGTCCAATCCTGCCCTACAGCTACCCAGTGGCTTTTGTAGAACATTGAAAATCAACGTGTGCATTGGTCCCCATCTATGTAGACTGCGTCTGAAGCTTCCGGCAGCGCTCGTACAAGTAGCAAGGTGTCACTTATCCACCATTCCGGCACATCGCCGTTGTCCCTGGTGTTTTAACGTCGATCTTCAATCAAGTTTATGCAAGTTCACTGTTTGTTTTTGGATGCCACATGAAGCTCGTGGGCTTCGGTTCCCTCGTACGAAAGCATGTGAGCCAAAGTGGTCTAGTGGGGTAAAACAGTTACGCAAGTATAGCGGAACAGACTTTATTGCTGCAACCCCGGTTTGTTGATGCTTGAAAGCAAAAAGAAGGTAAATATGGCTACGTAAAAAAGCTCGAGGCTATTGACAGCTATGCTTTATGTTTGGTAGCTCACCGCAATTATATTATTTACCGACGTCCTAAAAGCACGTTGCTGTACCCAAAACAACGCAACAGTTAAGATAAGTGGTTAGTTTTAGGACAAAACCAGGAATACCCAATCGAACTAGGATTCTCGATCCGGCATTATCATGATCATATTTCAGTCACGTTCTCTGGTAGGAGCGCGGCTACTGCGAGTGTAATTGAGGATATTGGCTTGTGATTGTTGACGTCCGGGGCGCAAAGACAGACGTTAGAACATGAGGTTGGATTAATCCGCGCTGAAGTACCTGGTCACCAGGGTTAAGGGCTGGAGCGTCGTCAGTCTTGCACTGCCGTGCTAGCGATACTGATGGATATGCTTTAATATCTACCAGCTAGATCTGTGCTTTGTAATCGTCTGACTAAGTGGCCTGGAAAACTGCGGATTCCAGGTGGGTATACGTCCTTGAACAATTGAAGGCAATTCACACGCATAAATGGCGTCACAGAATGGAAGCCGTTGCTTTCTATTTGTGATACATTAAACCAACAGAAAAGACTTCCGTCTTCCACCCTCATTTTGAACCCTGTCTACAACTTCTATTCCTCGACACTATAACTTTCCCCGTACTGATCGGCCGAATTGAAGTAAGTGGTGAGTTAACCATAAGTAGTGACTTTCAAATCAAGTTGTTGATGGATATGCTCCGCTAGTTGTCCCGTCAATCTAGGTGGAGTCTGCTTTGTGGCACCTGATCAGTCACTGCATGCTACACGGAAGGCGAGAAGGTAGTCATGTGGGTGTATGAGTCCGTCATTGCCTTCCGCCATGGAGAACTGATTTGCGTTTCACAAAGGGGACCGAATTTTCTCGGGCGTGTAACAACCGACAGTAAACCCTTTGTTTAAACGATTTGGAAGCTCGATATAACGAGTTCTTACACGTGGTACACTGCACTCACGCGGTGGTCAGATCGTTCGCTGAGCTTAACAATTTCTCAGACGTTCCATCAACAGTCGAGGTGACAACAGGATGAATTGATGTCACTGGGGGTGTTGAAGCGCAACTAGTGATGACCTTATCTGGGAACTATCGTGTTGAAATACCTCGTCAAAAGCTGTCTTCAGCATGAGGGAAAGCTCCCATTTCAGAGATCGTGTTTCAGGATATCGCAGCCTAAAATTCTTCAGAAGTGCGTTGCGTCAAATGACTATCAGGAGTATATTTGGTACAGGTTATTGAACATTGTTAGTGGGCAGAGTTGCGATGTCCTCAACGTGAAAAGCGTCAGATTTGCTGGGGGCAACCGAAGTCGACAAGGATTTTGGTACTGTTTTTTTTTTTTTTTTTTTGAAACTGAAATGAAGCGGAACCCTGCCCCTGACGGTAAGTCATCAGGTAGGGGATTATCGGCAGCCGTCTACGGAAAGTTTCGGGCGTTCACTTTTTGGGCGTATAGAATCGGACCTGGGCATGGGAATATCGGTAGACTTGATGTTCTCAGGATGATGGTGGTTCCATGTGTTCGGATTCTAGGTTATTCGCTTGTATTCGTTTCCTGCTGCGGACGAGTCACTTCTGACTATTTGGGTTGGCACCGGTAATATTTCTGAAGAGACACGGACAAGTCGGGTAATTCCTCATAACCACATTGGTTGTCCGCAAGTAGTTTCAAGTCACTTCGAAAGCCGACCAAGTGAATTGCGACACGCTAAATTGGGCGTCATCGTTTCTATGCCACCGCTTGTTGGTCACTGCATCATTTAGCCCATGTGACTAACATGCACCGCCCTCATTTAGCCCTCACTCTGGATTTTATTCATGCATGAACCGAAGTTATAAGGGCTTGTAGAAGCTGACTTGGCTATCTAATACGTCACTAGTAAGGTGATCCTAGTACGTGTATCTGAACTCCCCAAGACGAACAATGAGTTCACGAATGCTAAGATTCGAGTTGTCGGGTTGTTATTTAGGCAGTCTACAGGCACAACACTTAGGAAGCATATCATTTTGGAAAGCCAGACCATCTCGCTTTTGATCAGAGTGTGGAATGGTACAGTTTACACAATGGTACGGATGTGTTCCACTACCAAGCGACTGCCATATAAATTAGGAAGTGCAGTTGTTTCCACACATTGGCTCTTTGCATTGTTGAGCTCTGTTTATCTCGGTGGTTGCCGGCGTCTTTATTCGCTTGTTCCGATTGGTTCCCATAGAATAGAAATACAATAGCTTGGTCCAGGTGTTTCGTGTCAACGGATTCGTTGCGTGGAATTTCGGTAGCCGTCGCTGAATGGTGACTACTAAACACGACTTAGTTGATTGGCTTATTTATCACTTCCACCGTGGAGTGGTGTTGGCCCAGTCTAGCGATATTTCAAGGAACGCGCCAAGCTGGACTAGACAGACCTGCCAGCACCATCATCCAAGCTACGAACATTGCTAACAACCATGATATGCTTGTCAGCGCATCATTATAGGAAGATTCAGTCATTTTCCCCTCGCCTCGCTTAGTCGCTGTGAATTATACTAATCCTCGCGGCTACCTGCATGCATGGTTGCGTGTCTGACATATCTGCCACTTCTGCTGGTGGTGCTGAGCCCAGCGCCTTGGGGGAACAAATCTGGGTCGCGCCCGATGAACTGTTCAAGGTGAACTGAAGATCAAGTTTCATCGATCTGCAGCTCCAGGCAACTGGTAAGTATCAAGCCTTTGGTTTGTATGCCTGGCACTGCGTACCGGTTGCCGTAGCTAACATGAGTTTGTCCTTTAGTAGTTCGAGAACACCACCTTCCTAACGTTCACTGAGCGCTCTGTGAAAACGTGCTCCTTGAGGTCAGGTGCTGTTCATTATGTTTTAACGGATTTATGGTACTCAGTGTACTCTGCGAAAATATGCAGTCGCTTGGGGGCTGATCTTGAAGTTAAACGCTAGGTTCAAGTAAATGTTTTTTTAAATATGCCATCCAACTCTGCGGGCACGAATCATGCAGCTTGCGCCGATAGATCGGTGGCGTTCAGGACTCCGGCTAATGGTTCGTCTCACTATTCCTGGTCCGAGGGTGCCGTGCGTATCACGTTCCGGAATCGACTTTGGTTCTACCGTACTGACATTACATCCCTGTGGCTGCTACCGTGTCGTTTCCTGGTATTCGTTCTTGCTCAGTATCCCAGTTGGTCATCGTAGTCCTAACTTTCGAACTGCAGCTTTTTCCTCTAGCAGACGAAGAAGTTTACGCGCCATTTGCTGGACCAGGTAGTACGTCCGTGGCAGATTCACAAGCTGCCGATTCAACCAATATGCTGTTAATTCTTGTCATTTTCCTTCTGTTCTAGTCGTCTCTGATCTGTTTTTAATGAATGGACCACCTTCACGTTCGTATTTGTTGACATGGTACTCCCTCTATCGCGATCTCGAAATAGGCAAATAGATTTGCTCGCCCGTGATAGGCTGCCGTAGCGAATAGCCTAACAGGGTTATAGTCGTGCTCGGTTTTATCCCGGAAC
>NW_008752297.1:19445-26818 GCF_000715545.1 Opisthorchis viverrini
TACTTCACTGTCAAGTCACTGACCTCCCATGGCATGTTGCCGCTCTGGAGTTTATCCGTGATTCTCTAATGGGTCCTCCGGTATCCCTGGTGTGATTCAGGTTCATAGAAAGTTCGCATATGCTTTGTTTAACACTCCTGTCTTCACTGTACGCCGGGTCGGGCGCTTGTTTTCGCTCGCCAACGGGCTGGTTACTCCCGGTCCTACCGATTTGTGTTCTTTGAAGTCGTTCCTCAAGTCCAAATAACAAGGTTGGAAAAACCTAGATTCCACTCGGTCGGCGACCTTCCTGAACTTGTTTTTGCTTCAACGCGCCGCCACTTAACCCTGCTTGATACGCGCCCCTCACTGCCCTACATATGTAGCAACTACTGAGGATGGCTCATACCTAAGTCCGGGAACTCACCTACGCGGTTCGTGCACGTTAATGCCTGTATCGTTTTTGGATAATTGATCGAGATCCTCAGTCGGCTGGTTTCGGTTGTCGGATCTGACGTGAGGGACCTCGTCTTCTTTAGGATCCCTTCTCCGAATTGGGATCCTATAGAACGTCTTGAAAAGCTAACTGGAGAGGTAGTTCGAGTTAGCGCCGGTTTTGTCTTAACGTACTTCTCGTGTTTCGGAGTCTCCTATCATCAAGACTGAAGTCGCTTGCGGACTCAGCCACAGCAATTGGTGAATTTGGGTTGTCGTGAGCATACCATTGAGATGTATCGCTGAAAATCCTTCCGGTCCTTAATTTTGTGTCCCCACATAGGTTATGGATGACGAAGCTATCATAAGATTACTAAGCCTCTGGTCCGTTGTTGTTCAAGCAATCGATGTTCTGTAATCCAGCAGCGAGCGACGTGTCTGCCACTCGGAACGGACCGATACATTACGCACTCCTCACTGTCTTGCATTTAGAGTTGTCACGCGCGTAGATGGAAAGCTTATTCGCGAAAGTACTTGTTACCAGTTCGCCGAGTTCAGCTAATCATACTGACATACCTCAGTGTCGCTTTGAGAGACATGAGCGGGGTCCCTTGCTTGAATTGACAGTCCTCGGTGGCTCACATCTGGGGCTTGGACAGATTAGCGCCTTCGTTGTTCATGGGGCCCTAGGTTTGCACGGTGAGACCGTAATCCTATCAACTGACTGGGGATATTCGAGGTAGCATTCGTATTGGTTGAGCGAGAATAGTGTGATGAATCTCTCCAATTTCTACAAACTGCTGAATTCTCACGTCCAGTAGCTGAAGGCGATTGGAGACAGTGACCGTATAGTTTGACACAGCGATGGTGGTGTTCATGACCCGTTTTCAGTTGATACGGTCCAACCACCGGCGTGCAGTTAACCAACCCCGATAGAACTCGGTTAACTTTGTACATGGGCAGGAGACCCCATTTCCGTTTTCTTGTTGGCTTCGTAGCTTGTCCGTCTCGGATTACCGAAACACCGGTCTCCTAACCTTCGGTTTGGTTAACGCTAGTCGCGCAGCGGGGCTAACCGGAAAATTACTCGTTTCTTTCAAGGGGCTAACCATTGTTGTCAGATCCGTTTTGTCAGTAGGCCGCCCCAATATACTGACTGTTCACACGAAGGGCGGCTACGGCATGTTGGATGAATTAGTCGTTCTTTGATGAAACGGAAGTACTCACGCTGTGATTGTGCTCTCCAACATCATTGCCAACAGGAGTTTGACAACAGGCGCGCTCAGTCTTTCCAGTGAGCAAGTCTTCTAATGTGGCGCGATTCTAAGCACTGTTCCCATCAAACTCAAGACACAGTGTCAATTCCGAGGAGTATTCCTTAAAACGTAAGGTATAGTATAGAGCAGTGTGGTGATTAATGCATATAAGAATGGTACGTAGGATCACCTTCCACCTGGGTCACACCAAGAACAGACGATCTGGTAGACCCGGAAATCAGACATATGGTTTTGTAGGACAATATACTCCAGATAGCTCCGTCGCTGAACCGTTCGGAGGATACCAGCCTGAACAAGGCACACTGAAGGGGTTGCCCATACAATAGGCGAGCGAATACCTTGGTTTGTTTCCATTCAACGGGGTAGCCACAAAAGACCACTCCAGCTTGTTTCCGTTATTTCCTTCTTAGTCACGTTATCCGTTACACTTTACAATTCTCGCTGAACCGTAGCTCAGTACAGTGGCAACAAGACAGAAACCTTTGTGTGGCCTATATAGGATTACTGTCTAACTAGCCGGGATTGTCGTGAACCATAGTTTCGCGAGGAAATTTCATTCTATGGAAAGACTACTTTGCCGAGTACACTCGGTTCGCTCAACTCACACTCAGGTACCACGCATCAGGATGGGGACGAATTCCAAAATTTCTAGGAAGCCTTCGTGAAAATGTTTCTTATCACACCAGCAGTAAACCAGACGAGTGGAAATTTGTTTACACACGCGCGTAGTCGGTCTCACATTGTCCGGGATTGAGACCGTACAACTTACGAACAAAATTTATACTCTCCATGACTTACGGCGAAAATATCAGGCCGCAGGATGACCTAGAGCAAGTCATTTTCAAAAATGACCCTACACATCCTGTCAGTTACCATGTCCCCAGTTCAGTTTGTAAATGGGGTCAACTTTCTCGAAATATCTTTAGAAGTAACGCCAACAACGTTGTGTAATTATTAAGTTTATAAAACGAACAAGTTGTTTTGCTGCACCGAGGAATTCGGTTCAACGTGGGCTGTCGTAGTTAGCCAATGGAAATACACAAGAGCACGTTGCTGAGCAAAGTCCTCACATTATTCTTTCCGAAAAGTTTTGAAGTGCAAACAACTCAGTTCGGAGAACCATCTTGTTTTGACGAACGCGTACGAAACATGCCGCTGTCTTGAAAGATCATCATGGGGAACGCAGAATGCACGCGATTTGTTACAAATAATCCAGTGTGTTTAGATCCGGCGTGTCAAGTATCAAGCAACCTAACTACCCGGATCTACATTGAAGCTGAAATATGAAAAAAAACAGGCAGTTACTGCGCTGTTTTCTATCCTTAAAAATGATAAATTAGCGACGATCTGACAGACATCTGTGATTGTTGGGGTATGCAAGCGAAACCTCCATTGCACACCTTTCGTGATCAAGCTACAAATGAAGAAAATCAGACAATTCTGCAGGATGATTTGTTTAAACGTTTATGCATACGTAGGGGGTATTTTGTTCGCACAAAGTGCACAGCAGCCAGGCAAATTTGTAAGCACCATATAAAGTTATACAACTTGGGACGCAAACAAGAAGCACTCTACCCTTGATAGGAGACCACGTTTAGTGTCGGGTAATTCTCACGCGAGTGCCAGAGTAGCGTTTGGTACCTAATTTGACAGTTGTTGAAAATTTTGTACATTTTTGCAATTTAAACTTTTGTTGCAAAGTGGTATAGAAAATTACCTGTGCGGAAGAAATATTTGCACCGGAATTACACATATTCAAGCAATCATTCGAGGAATGAGGTAAATTTTCCCTCGGAAAGTCAATAGCAATATCAGGAAAATTCTGACTGGTGAGTGGTGGTGGAAGACCAACGAGGCTATAAACCACATCAATATATTTAATTTGTATGCGATCTGTAAACACCAGCACACATGGCACATTTTTGTGCCGTTACTCAGCATTCGAGGATTTGCTTGCGTGACCACGTGTGTTTGTACACATGCAAGAACGTTCGTCCTTTCTGTATCACACTGTTCAAAGTTGTCTTCTGGCAGATATCAAACAGATAAAGCGTAAGTAACATCCAATTATTCTATCCGCACGCCCGTATATCTGGCAGGCCGAATGTAGTTAGGGTGTAGTGTCTCTACAAGGTGTCTCATAATACACGCAAAATTTGATTGTGTAGATGAACGCAGAGTATTAGAGGAAGAATAACAAGATCTTCCATTATTAGGAGGTTTAGCGTGTAAGGGCTGGTATTTTCTTGTTCACGATGGATGTCAGTACTCGCACTGAAATTGTGAAACTCTGTTATTCCCTTGGTGAAAACGCCATCACCGCAAATCGTGGTTACGAAGCCAAACATGGTCCCATCAAAGGTATTTTCACCGTGTCGACCATTGCACGCTTGATTGCAAAATTTGAGTCCACTGGATCTGTATTGGATTTTCCTGGCGAAAGGAGAAAGTCTCTGTTGTACAGAACGCCGTCGCGCAGCTTCAGTCCCAGAGCACCATCACATCTTCGCCAATGTGTCACGTTCGCTAACTGGCTGCTGGACAATGAAGAAATCGTTCCCAACGTTTTGTGGAACGATGGATCAAATTTTTCTGTGGATGGCATTATCAACAAGCACAATTACGTGATATGGTCCGCTGAAGCTCCTCACATGTACCTCCATTCCCCTTATCTCTGTGTGTGGATGGGATTCTCCTCAAAGTATCTCCTGCGTCCCCTTTTCTTTGATGCTACGGTTTCCGGCGACAGTTACCTCTGTTTGCTGCAGACGCATGCTATCCCGCAACTCAAGCAGCACAAGAAGTCATCGAGCGCCTTCAACAAGATGGCACTCCACCCCACTACTCAAACCAAGTGAGCACTTACCTCTGAGAGGTATTTTCTGATGAGAGAGTCATTGCTCGTGGATTTCCAAACTTTTGGTCCGCAAAGTCAGGCGATCTCACACCTCTGGATTATTGCTTTTGGGGAATGATCAAGAATCGCGTATATCATGAAAACAAACCGAAGAATTTGGAGTTGAGAGCAGGAATTGAAGAGGAGTGCGCATGAGTGACGCTTGAAGTAGTTAAACATGCTGTGTCTCATAGCTCATACCGCCTCCAACTTGTTATAGAATAAAGGGGCGGTTTTTTTTACAACTTTTGTAACGCCAGTTAATTTACAGTAAACCTCCGTTATGCGCGTATGTTTGCATAATGAATGATAAATTTTTGAATTGGTGATTTAGTTTAAACATGGGTATTATTTTTTGCGTCAATCATGAGACACCCTATATTTTCAAATCACTTGGTGCATAGAATCCGAACTTAAGCATCGGCAAATCTACAATCATATGCCAAACTTGTGAAGTGCTGCTGAGAAATGCGACCAAAGTGAGTGAGCCTGACAGCAGCCGAACATGCCTTTTGCCCAATCTTCAAATAGTTATATGTCTGCAAAATCTAAGAAAAGCAGCTGGCAGCCTATTGAAGTTCTTCTTCATGAAGCTTCAATTTGGCACTTTATCATGGCGTTCCTACCTCTCGACTTCCACTTTCTAGGCTTGGGCAACCTGGCGGTATCCCAGCCCTCGTGCTCCCTTTGGGTGGTTTGCCAGCACCTGTGTGTGTGTGTGTACGAATGACTGTGCGTGTACTATGAGTAGGATGTGCTTCTGCGTCATTTTTGATATCCTGTCTTGACATCTGGTAACTATGCCTGCTAAGGTGTGCAATGAGTCCAATCCAGATAGACGGGATGCTTGTGCCATCAGTTCGGCTACCTGCTGGTCTATTTGCTCTCGGCGCACGTCCATTCTACATGTGACGTGAATCCTGACGGTCGTAAACGTGTACCGCCGAAATAGACGGATTTGATGTTTTGACTCAAATGTGAGTAGTGCAATGGCTGAATGGCGTTCTAGTTTGTTTGTTTTTTTCAACTGTATTCGGTTTGAGTGGGCCTGAGATTGTTCACGACCGGAACGCCGCCATTGGCTGTACAAAACGAGCAAGGGAAAGACCATATCTGGCCATTAAGTCATCCTGTATATTTACGCAGAAGCTCTAAACGTTTTGTCCTGACAATACAGCCGTGTCCCGAGTCCCCTTTCTTCTCCTTGTCGCGTAGTCTGGCTGGCTCAGTGAAGGCGTAACCAAAAGACGGCCACCGCAAGATACAACGTAACCTGTTGTCAATTCGCAAAATTTTTTTAAAATCATAATCCCGAGGTATTTTTCAAATGGCGTCTAAAATGCCAAATCTATAGGATATCCTGACGGTGACCATCGGTCTTTTGACTTTCTGTCACACCAGTTCGAAGAACGTTCTTCCAATTCTTTTGCGCAATAAGCTTCGCGGAATATTTAATTTGCTGTAATATCCTACTGAATCGTGCCAGCTCGTCTAGTTGAAGGGATTTGTTCGAGCTCGTTTTTTTGAGTGCGATTTGTCAGCTATCCACCGACTGCGCGATAGACGTTTTGTTGATGCGAGGACCGAAATGTAAATAACTGTCTTAATGTGTGGGTTTCTTGTGAATTCCAACTGACAATCCATGGTCAGCTTAAGCCAAGAACCTGCAGTCCAGGAGACGAATGGTCCTCTGCTCGTTCTCAGATTTAATGGTGATTTGTATACTGTTGCAGTTTCGAAAGGCCTGCTGTTGTGTTGTTGATATGTCCGCAACTATGTGTTCAACGAATTTTATCCAGGTAGGTCATTGTTCGGCGGCCAGTCATACCTGATACCCCAACATCACATCATTTGGACGGACGTGTCACGCGCAAGACACGGGCCAAACGAAGGTATGCCCTGACTGGTCATAATGCCAGCCAATCCGAGTCAAGTTCCTGTGATTCGAAGCTTCTCGCCCCCTCACGGAGATTCTGGCACTACCTTGTGGAACACTCTGTGACTACCCTATAAATACAGTTGTAGTAATTTTCTTTGTCTCGATAAAGGGCTGTGTAGAGCTACCGTGCCTTTTGATACGCCGTATTGGGTGTAGCAGGAAGCCGAGGGACCGATACAGAGTTGCACGATCATCTACCACCAAGTTACAACAGTGATGGATGAGCGAAGTTACGCAAACCCTTAGATACAAAATTATATGATACTAGAGACCCCATAGCAACATCGTAAGTTTGGCGGTAAAGCGTACGTTTAAAACGTGAAATACGTTGCGCTTAGACACAACTGAACAACAGTATTGACATCAGCCGAGGCTAAAGTTGTCGCACAAAATAGAAGAGAAGAACGATAAACAGTCTGATGAGTGCGCTACGGAAGCACATACCTATCAGACTACAGGCATACGTAGTAACACACACGCTGACCTGATATAACGCCCAACCAATGCCTGGGGTGCAACAATCAAAACACACGGTAGTGGACCCAGAGGTCGCTGCAGTTTACTCATATTCAATTGATTGTGGCACTCCTTGAAAGAGGTCAAACGCTGCAACCAAAGCGTCCGATTAAAACAGCCTATTCCACTGCGCGTTGTTTTGAATGCATAATGAAAAAACCCATATTAAAGCTGCTGTATTTAAAAGGTTTCGTTTGTCAGTATCAATCACAATTAATGAATGGCCTAGGTAATCAAACGGGGTACAGAAAATGTGCGTTGAAAAAAGCGAGACTATCTAGGGCCTAACCGATTGAAATGCTTTTTGCTGTTGAGATCACTTTCAGTACCC
>NW_008752297.1:27612-31465 GCF_000715545.1 Opisthorchis viverrini
TGAAAATTCCTGATTCACGGCTTATATTTGAATCATAGACAACAAGTTCAAAAAATTGTATTATACAACATCTGAGAAAAACTTTATGGCTGTCACAATCATTCGCTTGCCTACCTTGCATACGTTATTTTCATCGGGGTATAATTTTTTATCCGTTTTAACTTCTTGAACTGGATAAGTTGTTAGGGGTACACAAACAACGTCACCTTCCACACGATATAAATATTCTCTTCCAATAGCCTTTGCAAAAGCTCTTCGAATCTAATTCTGTCCAAGGAACTTGATCAGGTATTTGCCTACTTATAGTACGATCCCAGTTAAGGTGTTCAGGCCTGTCTCCCAAATATCTGGAACCTTTCTGATGCTCAACGTTAGTTCACGAGTGTAATAAGGCAGACTTGCTAATACACCCAGTCCGCTCGTCCATGTTCTTATACTTGCCTAGACTTCTCTCTCTTCTGAACCATCACTTATACAGAAAGACCAGTTTTTCTACGAACGCCACGGTATTGTTAACAGTTTATACGTTTTTGTCCCTTCAATCATAGTCAGCAGATGTGACTCTGCAAAACTTCCCTGCAGGGGGCAACGCCCTCCCGCCTCTCGAGTCAGCCCCAGAATGGGACAAACCTTTAGTCTGCTCTGCACTTCAGAAAGTTCTGATGCGAACCCTGCCGTATGGGCGCAAACCGACTGCTGGGTATCATGGAAGTGGTTTACTAGGTAGTTTGTGGAATTGGTTTACTAATCAAGGTAGTTTGCGGGCAAGCGTTTCAACACTGTCTCTGCTGTACACAACGACGAGAGTCATATTGGAATGAATCCACCTCATTGTCTGGCAGAATTGACAATTCTACGCAGCCTTTTATCCTGGGAGTTCAATGCCCCATGCAGAGCTAAGGTTTGCTTCGTGCCTTCCAGCAATTAGTGTTCTTCCGTGGGATCTCCTTGCACTGATATGCTTGTTTGTATCAATTATTTGGGATACATGTCGCCTGCTGGTACTTTTCGTAACGAAAAGCTACTGAGTTTGTCTCCGGTTAATCTGGTAATTGTTACTTTATTTCATGAGTTATATTTAGCATTTGGTCACATTTGATACTCTGGTTACCTTTTGAAATATGCCTGTGACATGATCGGCACGATCACCTACGATAATATGTATTTTTTTATCATTATATTTTTATGCACGTAAGATTTGCTGCATCTGCAAGGGCTATTAATTTACAGACAAAACGATTCAAGTTACGGTATGGTTCTGAGAGTTTTAGATTAGCAATCCAAAGCTTTTATTTTTTATGCACGTAAGATTTGCTGCGTCTGCAAGGGCTGTTAATTCACAGACAAAACGATTCAAGTTACGGTATGATTCTGAGAGTTTTAGATTAGCAATCTAAATGTCTGCATTATTCAATCCAGAATATTTAGTTGTACATTTAAAGTTTTTCGAGATCATCGGTACAGATCAAAGTTAGAAAAATGCATTGAATTTTCTTTTCTTGAATGTTGGATGCCCGTGAAACTTTCGACAAGTGCGGTAATCTTCGGCTAAGATAGTTGACTTCGTATTGAGACATCATTCAGTAAGCAATTTTTCCAGTCACCAGTTGAAAATTCCGTAATTATTTTGGCCACGCGGATAGCGATCTAGGGGTAAAGTACACATACTTAGTAGTAAAATATTTAGCACCGATTGGGAAGCCATCGTTTCAGTAAGGCTTGTTAAAAAGGTGGTAGTTTTTAGTTCGGCAAACTTTTGCTTTTGATGCACTTGTGTGTGTCGCCTGATACGTTTTTGAATGAAACTTTTGTGTCACAAGCGAAACGTTGCCTCATTAAAAAGGACCGACTTTTACCAAGCCATGTTGCGGGTAATAATGGCGGTTCGTAAAAATTATTCGCCGATCCCGGTGCTCAGTCGCACGATTAACCTGCGCGCTTAACAAAAAAAGACAGCCAGTTTACAAAAGGTCATAATTCAAAGCGTAAGTGGAGCAATACACTGCAAGGAGATTGTAAAATCGCACAAAATACAAAGTCGTGCACCGCTTTGATCCTCTTCTTGGAAGGCAACGAGTTATCCAACCGAATGACTTTTTGCAGTCAAACTGGAAGAAAGGTTTGAGAAATGTCTTATAAGAAAGGCTTTGAAGATCCCTCGTACAGAAACATTGAAATACATATGTGGATGACACCACTGATACACCGATATCGTGGTTCCATTACTCTAGAAGACACTCATACTTGACTTATTACAGGATTTATTTTACGAGACTAAAATGCTTCAGCTAGGTAAAAACCGGAGGGGAAAAATGATGCGGGCAGCCGACTTAATTCGCAACACGTTCGCAACACTCTTCGATGACGCTGTTTTAACACTGAACATGAATTCGTAGGTGAACTTACGGGAAGGTAATCCCGAAGCTTAGTTTCCAATGCTTCGAAGTTTGTTCGGTGGGTTAGTAATCTCGTTCGTTTTACGACTCGGTTAGAACGCTTACTGCCATAACATTGAAGACTCCGAGGTTTAAGGTTGCTATCTTAATTTACCAAGAATAATGCCGATGTGAGGCACGAATTTGTTTCCTTGTGCACTGATTGCCCAACCACCGTTGCAAATATTCAGAACACTATCCATGATTCATCAGCTGAGAACCAAAATAAAATTGGGCAGTCTATCTATCAAGCAGCGTGTTATGAATGGCTTTAACAAAGCTGAGCAGGTTTATTGGGCAAGTAGATCAACGAAGGCCAGGTAAAGGCCCTTTAATTAATCGGTAAGACGCATACTTTGGGTAGTTTTGTCACAGTGGCCCATGTTCAGCCGGTAGATGCACTTTTTTCCAAATGCTTTGTGGGTAAAATAAAAATATTTACGAAAAAGCCTTTTATTTTGCTGTTTATATGCGTAAAACCAAAAACTACCGTAATTTGTCTTAATGTTCTCGATAATCTTCCTTGTTAATTAATGGCTCGCATTCTCTTCTAAATTTTCAACCCTTGTCAATTCAGATGTGTTTTTTGAGAAATTTGCGGCTGTCCAGTTGTCACGTTTCACGGTATTCGAGAAGCCGTTTAAAAAAAAAAGTATGATTAGGTTGAGCGCATTTCACAATACCAAGCAGTATCTGGCCAGTACTTTTTTGCTTATAGAGACATGACACTTATTATTATGTTGAACAAAAACATAAGGTTTCTACTTAATCGACAGCCAACCGAAGGGAATTTAAGAACCTGCGGGGATCTGCCCCAGTGTGTTCCGCCGTCGGGTGAAGTGCGTTAATTTTTAGCCAATCAAGACATACAACTGCCGATGAAAGTGTCACGTTTCTATTTTGAGAACGCCACGGTTGGTTTGGTTGGTAGGTGTCAGGACGAGCAAACTGTCGCAAACTGTCTGGCAACGTACCGGTGTCCGTTATGCCATACCTCGGCTGCGGTGTTCCACAAAATTCGATTTGTGGACATAAGTCATCGTCATCTGCGAGTCTTAATTACTTCAACTAGCACATGTAATCTGAGTGGGTAAGTGATAATGTTCACCTGGGACAGTAATCCTCGGTCACAGAGAAAACAAGGGTTCGCATCAGTCTAGGGCATCCAGAACAAACTAGATATATTTTTCAATCAGTCGGAAAAGGTTTGGAACCGATTGAGAAGTCACCGTTTCAGAAGAGCTTGATAAACAATTGGTGGTTTTTATTTGCGCAACGTTTCACTTTTCACACAAAAGCTTCCTCAGGCCAAGGGAGCAAGTCACCGATTTGGACAAATTATAAGGCAGACGGGGAAATAATCAGTAAGCTAGTCCTGTTACAGATTGCCACACTAGATCAGTGGTGAGTGTAAATTA
>NW_008752297.1:31808-39300 GCF_000715545.1 Opisthorchis viverrini
CTCGGCAATCAGTCTGTGTGATGTGGACCGTGGTCCTCACCTCAAAATTTCAAAATTTTTAAATTTATTTTGTGTCTTGTGTCGAGTGTGTGTTCCGCAATCGCCGAGTCTTTCAGTAACGCTTGATATTCATCTGCGTTTCTCGGCGGCTTGTTTATTTTTCTACTATGCTCTCCGACTCTGATGTGTAGTTCCCTGGCCGTCTGTCCTATATAGACCTTGGTGCAGTCATTACATTTAATTTCGTAGACACAGTCCCTAGTCCTGTTTACCGGGCGGCGATCCTTTATTTGCAACAGTGCAGAGCGCAGAGTGTTCTCCCTTTGGAAAGCTACTCTTATGTTAGCTGTGTTTAAAATTCTTCGAATGGCCTCTGATGTCCCTGGTCTATATGGGATTACAGCAGTCCTGATCCATTCCCTGTTGGATTTCCCTACCGGTACCAACACCCTTCGCAAGTTATTCCTAGTCGAGCTGGCTGGATACCCACTACCCAAATGTTTGCCCTTTACTTCAATTTCTGCCGCTGTCCGATCAGCTTCTTCTGTGTACAGGGCCGTTACACGCCTGAACATTGATGAGGCAATACTGGCGAACGCCGACTTTAGATGGGTAGACGAGTAGTTTAAAACTGCCCCAGTATCGGTGGGCTTCTCGTACACTCTGGTCTTTAGTTTCCCCCCAGCCTTATGTGTCATACAGTCTAAAAAGGCCAGTTTACTTGAGGTTGACTCTATCTCCATATTAAATTTGATATGTGAACTCAGTTCATTCAAATAGTTGTAAAACTCACTAACCTTATCTCGTTTCATCACGACGAACGTGTCATCTACATAACGCCAGAATATCTTAGGTGGGTATGGGGATACGGCTTAAGGTCACTGTGCCCTATAACCTGGCCGATTTGGTGACCTGTTCACTTGGCCTGATGGAAATTTTGTGACAAAAGCGAAATGTTGCGCGAATAAAGACTACCGATTGTTTATTAAGCTCTCCTGAAAGATATATTTTCGGTAAAGTGGCGATTCTCTTATGTATTTTTTCTTCCATGAACTCACCATAGGCTCTATCAAGCTCAACGAACTATTTCAGCGGGGAGAAACACCCGCAAGTTTTGTCTACTGTAAGCAATTCAAGTTTCCCCCCAATTCGCAACATCTTGTTTTTTAAGGCACCGTTAATAAAGTTTGTAGTGTATGGTGACCTTGAAAATTGCTCCTTCAAAGAGACCGGCCACAAAGAGAATTGGTTGAAAAATGGAATGAACATTCTTGATTAATAAATAGCGACCTTGAAATCCTCTTAGAGTTTTATAAATCCATTCCATCCGGATAATACTAAGCAGCTCAATGCGTCAGTTTAAAACTTAATTTTGATAAAAAAAAACAGATGGAAAAAATGTTAGGTGAACCAACGGCAACCTACACGTCTAACACAAGACGTTCGAATCCAGGCAGTTGATAAAATGCAGGCGCGTTCTTAGATCTGAAAACCGAGACTCAATATCTGGAGATGTCCACCAGAACTCTGACAGTTTAGATTCAGCTAATGAGCAGACACACGGTTCTGCAGCAATACCCAGAATTGCGTAAACTTGATATTTTCAGACCCCAACGTTGCCCCTCTCTATGTAGCCTCTCTTATGAAATGTCAACCGATCAGATTCGTTGAAACGGAAAATCACCTAATCTCGATCCCGACATTTTGCTCGCGCAAATGATATGGAAGTCGGTAAGACCTGACTCCATTCGCACAAGTCTCGATGTCATTGCAATGAAAAACACTCATATTGATTACAAACACCATTGTAAATTTCAAGCGCTTGGTCGCAACTGACCAATGATTCTTTCAACTGGCTATTCTGCAACTAGGTATCCAACTAATTTATGGGGTACCTTAGCGGGTTGCCTATACCTTGACAAATGTTGGTTGCAACATATCTAACCGCTAATCCTGAATATTTAGTTTTCTATGCCATTTTTAGTGATTGCCAGGTAATGCGTTTGGACACCGACGTCGGGAATAATTTACAAACGTCGCTAGTTAAGTAATGAGCTGCATATGAATTTTGAGCCCCATTTACGAAACCTGAGTTTATCATTGTGTCAAATAGTTCTCCAACAGAGGGTGCCAACTGCATTAGTCGCACCAAAATAAAACTATTTTTGATTCTCGTGGTGGAACGCAAGTATTATCCCGGAAATATGTGCAAAAACGTGTTACTTACTATTTCCTTTGGGTCTGAGTTTTCAAAAAAAACAGTCATCCACTTTCATTATTGCGGAAACTCATAGTGGCTTACCAGACACTGAGTTTAGGGACATTCAGACTCAGAGAAGTGCAGTTATAATTCAGGACCTACATCGACTTGAGAAATGCTTAGGAAAAATTCCTAAAACCGAGTAAATAAGGGTGGCTTTCGTGCGGGCCGTTTTACGCCATTTCTTCTAAGCATCCAAAAAATATGGTGAAAGTAACGGTGGGTTACACGGGTAGTCAAACTGCAGACCTCTTTGGGCGGAATCCTCACCATTGATGCGCACCATCCGGAAAACTAAATGAGGGGGCTTACCGATTTGATGGTATTTGTGTATGTTTGGACAACCAGTATGCCACAGTTTATTTGGTTAAGATATGATTAACCGTATCAACCATATTGGGCCGTTTATTTTTATTTTTGACGGATAGGAATATCCGCGACTGCAATGCGAACACCATTCTTCAGCCCTCAAGTGAGCTGCCGGAAACCAGAACATCTTTTTCAACGCATACACTGTAGAAAGCGCATTCGAAACTTTCAAAGAGTAGTGTTTTTTGACATCATACGCGTTTACATCTTGCTCGATGGCGCATAGTATATTCTAGGTGGAAGTTGAATGCAAATTTTGCACAAAATACCCTCCTAAGTTTTTGTTGGCACTGAATTTCACCTTATAGGCGTTCTGTTACAAAAGGGGGAAGAACAATACAAATGTTCCATTTTTATCTTTCAATGATAACTTGAAATCGAAAAACGTTGCTTATTGCAGATGAACTTTCACCGTATCGGCAAAATCGTTTCAAATATAAATAATCGTTTAAACAGGGCTACCGTAAGACTAAGGTCAATGACAATTTAATTTGATTGGCCTATTGTATTATTGTTTGGCGATTTTATCTTGGATTACAGTTCAACAAATATTCAGTTGTTTTTGCTTGCTAGGTTCCCATTTCAACGAATCTCTGACACACATTGAGTAGAACAAACATGCTTGCTAACTTAAGCCCATGAACTGATGAACTCTGCTACCAATGAATTTTTTAAAACTGAATTTTTCCCCAGTCTTGTTGATAAAAATATTGTAATTCAACGTTCCTCAAAAAGGGGCGCAATTGTGCAATTTTTGAGACGATGTTATTTTATTTAGCAACGTTTTGCCACATATTTGAGCCTTATGATATTCTGTTACCAAGGGTTTGATTGCAGATCTCCTTGAACCATCACATCAAATGAATGATTGGTAACTGGCTTCCTTAGTGCATTAGGACAAAAAATTCAATAAGTTCACTGGACGTGATTTTCTGCAAGCAGTTAAACGAAAATTCACTAGGTACGTACGTTTAACTTATTTTTCATGGCGTGACTGCGGTTCGTATTACTCATTCCTTGTCAGAAGATACTCGCTTTGTTAGATGTCACCAAAGATATGGAAGTTTGCTCGCTGACTGGAGAGTGTAGAAAATGTCTGGTACTTTGTGCGGTCACGTAACATGTGATCTTATACCATCAGAGAACATGCCATCAATGTCACACATAAACAGATGGACACGTTTCACATATATGGTCAGTTTTGTTGTAAACAGGCGATATTTTCTGCAAGTCTCAATCCGCCAGAGCTCTATGTTCTATTCATCATAATCGGATAACTGTAAAGTCTGTCTTGTAAAGTCTCTCACCAGCTACCTGGACATTTTAGTTACATCCCAAAATGGTCTCCATCTGAGCTTGTACAACCTAGCCTCCAGAATACAAAAACAAGCTCAAGACATGTGGGTACAAGGAAAGTGCACCCTATATGGACAGTTTTGATTAGGCTATTTGGGAAGGAATCCAGAAAGTATAAACAGACCCTCAGGATTCTTAAGCACTCAAAAAACGAAAGACCAGCAAGATAGGCCTCGTTCCCTTGAGACGAAGTGCAAACAGATGTGGCCAGCTGATGGAAACATATTTTGCTCATATAGACTGATCACTCTGTGGTAAACATTTGCATTGTAAATGTCCCTCCCAAAAAATCTCTACACATCGATTGACCAACTGATTTTTTAGTAGATTTTTTCTTGAATTCAAACCGTTTTCACTCATTTTACTCCACTATTTTAATCCTGTTTTACCGTGTTTACTAACCTGAAAAAGATTCAGTGATACCAATGTCACCTAATGCCAGGACGCGCTTTCAAAATATTTACTCAACTACGTTGGGCACGTCGTTAAACGACAATTTCTAAATATCATATGATGGGGGACATTTGAAAGTCCAACGACAAAAATTCATTAAAATATCATCAGTACTCATGTCTTTGGTCCACGTGGTTTTACATCTCATTTTTGTTTCAGGACTGTTATTGTTATGGTTAATAAAAAACACATAATGGGATCAAAGTCTTTGTTGATCAAATCAGAAACCGACGAAGCTTCTCAAGTTACTGTTGGTATTCCCTCCTACGTTCAGCCTATTAGATTTGCTCAACATGCGAATTAAAGTGACAACAAATCGCGAATTGTCGATCATATTGTTGATGTTTTAGTGTAATCAAAAAGACGTAGGTAACACCCTTCAAACAGACGTGACAAGTCAGCCAAGGAACTAATGTTTTTCCCTCCATACAGTGCACTGGTAAATAAAACTTCCGATGAGTTCCGATGAATTATGAGAGATTCTCGAAACCACAAAAACTGTAAACTGGCAAAGGCATTATGGTCTCGAAATGCTCAGATGGTCACACCACTTATCATCTAAATAGCCATCTTAGCAAACGTTTATTTCTCACTTTAGTGCAATGTGATGGCAAACAATCCAAAGAGCACAAGAAAGATGGGATGATGGGTGGTCTGAAGTGAGAAATAAAAATTTGCTAAGGATGCTATTTAGGTGATACGTGGTGTGACCCCCAGAGCATTTCGGGTTGCCGGTTCACAGCCTTGTGTTTTTTAGAATCTCGCACAATTCAGGCGTACGATAACCACCATGTTTATTTGCTTGCCAATTTGCTTTTTTTTAGTTTTTTTAACAACCAGGCCAAGAGGAATATCGAGTTGCTTGCAAGTTGCCACTTTCACAGCTAATCAGATGTCCATTTTGTTTCTAGAATCTCGCACATAGATAATTCAAGCTACACCCAACACTTTGAACAGTGGTGTTGAAGCCATTGGCAATTCACTGGCGGCATTGGTTCGAGCTCAACATGACGGAGATTGCTTCTCAAACGGTCGCTGAAAACTCCTCAAGAGAACTTGACCTTTAGCGTCTATGACCCCATCCACATACCACTACAGTTGTGGCAAAAGACGCTTGTTTGTGATGTTTTCAGTAGCTCACTTTTGCCAAAAATATCATGTGAGATATATACAGCTGATTGCAAAGTGGATGAATTGTCAACGTTAAACTGGCATGCAGTTGAGTTGATATTTTTTCCCGTCCACCTTCTAACTCTTCAAAAAACCACCAGGTGTTAATGGTGGATTAATCAAAAAGTGCACTTACTTGATTGCAAAAAGTGAATCGACACAGGATTAAACGATGCTTTACAATTGAGAAAAAAATTTATGATTGAAAATGAAAAATCTCAGACGTCCAACTATCTTAATTTGACTCCATTTGACAATTGACTAACGCCTGAAGCAAGTCGTTGTCTATAAAATTTCGTCTTTCGTCGGACAAGCAAGCACCCTAGTTTGTTTTTCTGCATGTGATGCAACTCAGCTATTTGAAAAAAAACTAACTTTCTTAAAATCTTCATTTCCGGGTGATGTAGGAACAGCAGGCAGGCCAATATGTTGCCTGGTTAGCTCTTCAAATGTACGTAGGAAGGTTTTTCAATCGCCTAAATAATACCTAAAGATGCCGCTTTAATTTCTTTTAAGCCAATATATGTTTCACCTCGTTTTCGTGCACGCCATCCTCGCTTAGACGAAGGCATTCCACGTATACACATATAATGCCTAGAGATTTTTTGAGCACGTTCATCGGCATTAAACTTCTTTATCCTTTCTGATTTGCAATCAACTGTTAGACTTTGATAGCCTTCACATCCAGGTTAAAAAGCCAAAGATACCAACGACACGTGAATAGTCTGCCAGGGTTATTCGATATTAAAATAAACCCGCATGTACTGTTTGCTCAGTTCCATCAACTGCTGCAATATGTTGCCCTTTGGCGCGAAGTTGCTTAGNTAGAGCGTCAATTTGGAAGCAGGTCATCGAACGATAAAGTACACCGAAAGGCCAAAAATTCTCTACAGTTGCGTGACTCTTTCAACGCCGCCTGTGGAGTTGCGTATGTGATATCCCACCTCATCTTCTACCGTAAAAGATCTCCTTTCTAACATCTAGCAGAATGTCTATTTTATTTTATTTATATTAGGAAACAAAAATGTTAAAATATTTTGACAGTCATTTAATTTTTTCATAATCCTGACGTCTACCACAATAACAAAGCCAATTAATGAGGTACATTTTGCGCGTTTTGTTTTGCTTTGCTGCTGGTTTTTTAGGTGAGTTCCCTTACAAAGTTTTCAGCTCAACCCTCTTCCCATGATAAATCAACAAATGCTTTACTTTGCGGCCTCCGCTATGATAAAAGATAAGCACGTTGAAAGTATCATGATTTTGCAAATGCGATGGTTGATCGGCAAAACACTCTCCGGGTGACGTCTTAAGTGGCGTTTGTTGTAGTGAGAACTGGCGAGCAGTTTGTGCTCTATGGCAAACAATGGAGTTTCTAAGCTGCGTACACAACTAAGCCGCTGCACTGAAGGAACTTATTGGTCTTCAGTGAGTAAAACTGCCTGTTGACCAAGGCTAAAGTTTCAGTTCAGGCAAAGTCAGTTGAGGTTTGTTTTTTTCAAAAGAAAAGCAATCAACGACTAACGTTCGTGGAAACTTATGGTTATCTTGTTTGCAATCAGCGAGTATTTGAAGCGCTGCTCTTCACTTCATTTTTAAACTGGACTCTCGTCAAAGGAACAGGAGTTTGTCCTCAATTATTATGTTTGCTTCGTATGTCACAGCGTAATTCTGAATCCCTAGAGACATGGGAAGACATTTTATGCTGCACGCATACCCGATGGGACAATCGCGTATCCCCTTTGGGGCACTGATGTCGCACTCTAATTTATCATTTATTCATTATAATTGTTAATGGGTGTTTAGTAATGCTTGTAATGTAATTGAATTGGAATGACTAAGGGGACAAAATGATTTTGCTCTTACCAACTTCTGTGATCATTTTTT